>NW_020653391.1:3765628-3950717 GCF_003589595.1 Hyposmocoma kahamanoa | reverse complement strand
GTGTGTGTGTGTGTGTGTGTGTGTGTGTGTGTGTGTGTGTGTGTGTGAGTGAGTGTGTATATGTATGTATGTATGCCTTAATTTATACAATAAATTCTTGAACCGAGTAGTCTATTATTATTGATCCCTATTGGCTGTTTACAACCTTTTCATAACTACATAAAGAATAGATTTACTACCTAGCTTTAACTGCCTCCGTGGCCGAACGGTTACCATGCCGGACTGCCACGCGGAGGTCCCAGGTTCGATTCCCGGGCCGGGAGAAATATTTCTATGACCTACATTTATTTCTCTCGTGAGTTTGGGTGTAATTTGTGGTTGTCTATGTGTGTGTCCATGGCACCCGCGACACAGTGTTTCCCTAGTGCTATAGGGCTATGTTGAGTGTGTGCGTTATTATTATTATTACCTAGATATATGGGATATTTGACGAGTCTCATGTGCCTGGTACTTCCTTGGATGAAGTCTTTCACAACCAGCTCTACTGCTACTAAATGGGTGTAAACGTTCCGAAGTATCGGAAAAATTATGAGAAGTCGTACCGTGGTAAGAAACCATGTTATTGTATAAAACACAAGTACGGCCCTATATGGAGTATTGTTCGCATCTCTGCGCAGGATCTCCAAAATGCCAGCTTGACCCCCTTCACTCCATCCAACGTAGGGCTATTCGTATTGTCGATGATCCCAAACTCACAGACGGTATGGAGCCCCTTAGCCTACGGACAGACGTTGGCTCTCTATTTGTCTTATACAGTCTTTATAATGGGGAGTGCTCTGAGGAATTTTTCGAACTGGTTCCACCGTCTCGTTTCTACTTTCTCGCCAAAGAAGGAGAGTCCATCCCCACATCTTACATGCCTGGCATTGTAAGACCACGCGGGCATCGTGTTCATTCCTTGCTCGAACCTGCAAGATGTGGAATGATCTTCCTCCTGAAGTTTTTCCTTTCCGCTATGGCATGGGGTTCTACAAAAAGCATGTTTACAGGGTTCTCAAATCTCTCTCTGATGTTGCAAATGTCCTTGGGCGACAATGACCACCTAGAAAACTATAAATGAAATACGACTTTTAAATCAATACAACAAATTAGTATTAAAAAAATCGAAACTATTAATTTAAGCGATTGGTGAATCGATAAAACGAACGTGTCCCATTACACTCATTCATCGAAATCAGTCTAAACAGAGCTCGGATTACATTCGGTCCATGGCTGGCCGTGTTTTATAATTTATTATTTAAACATTTGCGTTGATATTATGGCCGTGAGAGGGGTTATGAAAACTTTGAGTCTGGTTTTATAATTTATATGAATGAATTCACACACATGTATATAATATTAAATGTGTATGAGAGGCAACGCGAACGGAAATCAGAGGTATGCGTCCCATTTATGTTATTTTTAATTGAATAATATTGAAAAGAAAGAAAACCTTAAACTCTTTTTAAAAAAAGAAGTTTTAAAACACGAACACGAAACTCGACAGTTAAAGTAAAAATAAATGCACAATATTATTTTTGTGCGCACTCAAACGAAATTACGGCGGGTATGTTCGTTTATTCGTCCAAAATTATTACACCCAACCGTGATCATGCGGCCTGTGAAGTGCCCGAAACGTTTGTTTGAAAAAAACAAATATACGCGATTGTAGATCCAGAAAAATTGTTTCATTACCAATAATTACACTGAATGAAATGAATGAATGCGCAAGGGGCCTAGTATCGTGGCTACAGTACGATATTTTCTCATCCACGTAATTTTCTTTCATGACCTCAATTGACGGGATGTGAGAGTAGTGCGCGCCTGGTGGTTAGCGACACGCCTACCCAAAACAGTTGCAGTGCCACTCAGTACTTTAAATCGCAAAAATGTGTAGGACACTGCTGCCCGTCACCCTGAAACATAATAATACCCCGCACCAAGAAAAAACCCTGTATCGCGGGTGCCATGGACACCTACATAGACGACCACAAAATACACCCAAACACACGAGAGAAATAAATTGTAGGGGTATTAATATTTCTCTCAACCCGGGAATCGAACCTGGGACCTCTGCGTGGCAGACCAGCACGGTAAAGTTTACCGGTAATGCTTACATTACTGCTTGGCGGCAGAAATAGGTATGGTGGCAGTACTTTCCTGTACGAGCTATTTCACCAGGAGCTACTATTAAAAAAATCTAATATGCATAAAAAATTATACTTTTCGTGTTTAAAACAAGATTTTCTGCTCTAGACTCAAGTCCAGACTCTTTTCTTTAAAATAGCAGAAAATTACCAAGCCCATCGCCTGAAGAAGATATTATTTTCACAGTATCACCCTGTCGAAAAATTCATTTTATAAAAGTTAAATTTCTGGATAGTTTAGTATAATATCCGGCTAATTTCATGTTACTGTAGAGTACATCCGTCGACGGTTCGTTACATATCGAGATTTGACCTATTGTAGATTCTGAAAATACCAAAAAGCATTTGCGATCGACGTGCAAGAACAAAAAAAACTATTACCTAGAATTGACATCGAAAAATCCACTTCCTAAATCGGGAATTACAGCTGTAACCTCATTTAGCGCCTGCTATAACCACCACATATCGGAGTTATTTCTCCAATTGACAAAATAAAATGTTGTTTATATGTAATGTGCACGACAATTATAAGCAAAATAAATCATTTTCATTAAAATTTATAATTTGAAAATGAGATAATGAAAATGAGATGCAATATTTCAAACATAAGATTAAACCTACAGCTTTTGAATCTCTTCCTAAATTCAGACTACTCTGCGCAGGAGTTCAAAAACTCGTCAATATAGAGTCTAAAAGCAAAATTTCTTAACTCTTATTGCAATAACAATCGTGTGTTTTTATGCGTACGAGTACATCGAGTAAAACGGAGCTCGTGACGTTTATATTCCCTTAAAGCCTCCGAGGGCCGTACCTAATCCGCGGCCGGACGAAAGCCGAGCGTTCATAGCGTTTATTTCTTCACATACAGATTTGAAGTTCGTCGAACTAGGTTTGTTCTTTCTTCTATAAAATTTAAAAAAAAACTGACCGCATTGTGGACCCACAGCCTGGGTACTACTTTATCCAATACACATTACCTGTATTTAGAGTAAGTACCCTCTTGCAAGGACTACAAATCCATTTAATCTAGTCAGATATTAATGTATATAGTTCCGCAATAAGTCATAAAGGAAAAAATATTTCCTTCCGTAATTTAAGTTGGTAATTAATAAGGTTGTAGCTGAAGAACGGGGTTGGGATCACCGTGATGCTTTACAAAGAAACAGAGTGAGTGGGACACACGTAATGTAGACATGGGAATATGTAATAATGATACAATATAATATATTTCCTTATTTTTTTCCTATAATAAATTATTAAAGACTAATGGCTTAATATTAAAGTTTGTGAAAGTAAGAAGCCTAACTAGGCTCCCCTAGTTATCCCCTATATGTTAGAATTTGGTGGAGCAAATTCTATACATAAGATTACTATGTACAAATGTAATTAGGAAGTAATTTAATAAGTTAGTAAGTGCATTGTTTGTGTGCGTGAACACGTGTACATTTTTCCGTTTCGTCATACCCGCAAGTAACCAAGTATAAATAGCATCTTTATCTTTCCATCTCACCACATTGTATATATTATGCGAATTCGAAATAAGAAACGAGAGTTCTAATATAACTACTCTATAATGCTTGCCATCGTAATGAAGGATTTGCCATTCGGCGGAAGTTACTCGACCTATGTTGCCCAGGTTGCACCAGGCATACGGGAGAGACGCGGGGAAGCTCCTTTCGGGCATACCTTACAATAAATAAATAAATATATAAATAAATTCTACCTTTTTCTAATATACTTATCACTAAAGTGGAGTTATATAATTTCTTTCTTAAAACACGTAAGTTTTATAATTCATGCGACTACCCACGTCTCTGTAGGGATCTGAATCTATTACCTCTAAATATTCGCCGAAAAATCTTTGACATTGCGTATATTCTAAACATTATAAATGGTAATGTTGACTGCTTTGACTTATTGGGTGATATTTCGTTTATTGTACCTACTCGTTCTATGAGACACTATCACCCTTTTGCAGTTCCCTTAGCGAGGACTAACTACAGACAAAATAGTTTTCTATGTAGAGCTAGCAAGACCTTGGATGTTGTGCAGAGCAATCATGACCTGGAAGTTGATATATTCAATTGTAATGTTGATGCGCTAAAGCGTAAACTCACTGACATTCTATTTACCTAACTTTATTAAATAATTTGTGATTAGCGCAGGTATTGGATTGTTATACTTATGTAAGTGCATGATGTTAAGAAATACTGTTTTTTATTAGTTTGTTTAATGCTTGTGTATGATTTGTTTGAAGCTGTAGGTGGAATTTGCTTTATGTTTATATTTTTGTTTTTTGTTAAATGTAAAAAACTATTGGTTTTCCATGAATAAATAAATAAATAAATTAACACAATTATTTGTTAAAAAAGGAATTATGAAAGTATAAAATCGTGTTGTTGCTTTCTAAACTAATGCGCTTTGTGTGAGAGCAATAAACAGTGAGAAACATGACGCCGGTCGCAGTTTTTGAGCAAAATATTGTACGTTAATTTAACACACGCGGTCATTTGTGGCCAGGGCTTGCCACCTCGCCACTTTTGCCTCTTATTCGAGGCCATATGACCTCTTTTTACCTCTTATTGCCTCTTTCATGGACGGTCAACCCGATTTGGAGGCGAAATTCCTTTCTTTTATGGCATTCGTAGGGTGCAAGTTGATTTCGAATTTTTGCATTCGCTCTTTTTACGCCAATTAAATATTTCAATTTAGAGAGCGTTGGTGTAGTTTCCTTGAGGGAATTGATTAGTTCCAAAGTTTTTTTTTTAATGAAAGAACCTCATATTGATCTATTTGCGAAGTATCTCAAATTTTTTTATAGTATTCTTGAACATTAAAAAACCTTAGCAGTTCTATAACTCTACCTCCAACATTTCTATCATATAAACCGTGTTTTAAGTTGCCTAAAAGTAGAGAAGATACCCTGAAATAAAAAAAATGTGATTCTTATGAAGTGAAGCTTAATGGAATCAATTACATTTCTTAATTGAATCAATCACAACATGATTAAATTGTTTACTTAAAATTGTTGTTGATACTCAAAAAAACAATTTTAAGTAATAACTGTAAACGGGTTTTGATTGAATTAATCAAAAAGTGTGGTTGATTTCATTGAACTCCAAAAGAATCAGATTTTTCAGATTTGTTTTTTCTCCCTGTAATGATGATGCTAATAAAGCTTTTTCACTTCAATATTTGAGTCGTCAGAAGAATTATTTTTCCTTATAATGCCGCAACAGTTGACGTGTTAGCATTTTTTATCAATTCTTGCTCAAAAGCATGTTCAAGCCTTCGCAACAAAGTAGAACTGAGGAGGCTTCAACCCATTTCCCCATAAAGTGCGAAGTCGCCCATGAAACCTGTCATAAATCATCCAATATGGCGGCAACACTGTAAGTCTCATAAAACGAACGCGTTTGACGATAATTCGATCGGTTCGGGGAACGAATTTTGGCAGATGAGTAGCAGATTACGAGAAGTTTGAGTTGAATGGATGTTACAGAACTTTAGCTCATTTTAGGGTGTGAATTTAACTTCCACATCTTGACATATGCCAAACAAAGGACCATTCAAAAACGAACTCTCTCTTGCCAGCATCAGTCATAGCAAAAATGAGTTGGTAGCAAAGATAAATCCTCATAAAAAGAATTAAGATACTGATCGCCACTTTAGATAATAATGACACGAAGCATTAATATCAAGTATTTGTCAATTTATAAACAGATGTAGGTGTAGCGTAGTCTATTAGTTTCTATTTCGTACATTTCCTGTCGTGTCTTGTACCTATTCGTATGTTTTATAAATTTAGACATAGATTTGAAAACTTCATTCTGGAAGTGTCTGGAAAGTTTCAACTCTCGGCATTATAACAAAAATAAAGGTCCTTTCTGATTTCATTATCTCAATAGCACAGAAAATTGATAAGAAGCAGTTTTAAAAATTTAATTGCGTTTTTAACACATTTTAATACCTAGTTTTAAGTTATTTGTCATAAGAAACAAGAAGTATTAATCCGTACTCTGAAGCAAATGAGAAATATGGTGTTTCATTACATTACGAAAACAAAAAAAGGGTTCAATATAAAACGAGAAATATTTAAAACATATTTACATAAGTTCCAAGTCATTTACAAAACATGGCCGAGGAGTCACATGACGTCACCGATGTATTGCGGAGCGCGCAATAACTTTGTGAATTATTGACGTATTATGAATTATTATTATTGGACTCAACTGTATGGGTAAATCTTTGGTTTGTTTTTACGGTGGGGAGCGTTAGTTAGTAATGCTATGGTAGTTACGTTTTTTAAAGGTTTTTGAGTTTACTAAATCACACATCACACTCGTTAAAATACCAATACTCTTTATTGCACACTAGAACAAAATACAGAGGCAAACAATATATATTTTAATTACCTCGACGTTTCAGACGTATTGCAGCGGCCTTGGTCTCGAAGGAACGTTGCAATACGTCGGAAACGCAAACAAATTCAAAAGACGAGATACAAGTGGTCTTATTACTGAATAGACTGGGGTGATTGAATGTAGAAGACGAAGACGCGGAAGACGCAGTATGGGCAGACCACTCACAAGGTGTACCGATGACCTGAAGTAGGTTGAGGGAACCCGCTGGATGCAAGCAGCGCAAGATCGGTCTTTGTGGCAATCCTTGGGGGAGGCCTATCTCCAGCGGTGGACGATGACGATGGTGATGAAGGAATGAATTTTAAAAAGTACTATAAGGCTTGTCGATTTCCTTCCAAATAGCAGAAGACGTTCTTATCTTCCTTTTTTCACAGTTCTGCGCATTTGCACGAGTAAAATTCTATAATTGACTATTTTTCTCTTTCTGATCTCTTTATTTAGTAGCAGTAGAGCCCCTTGTGTTCAGGGAAGTACTGCAGCTTTACCTATTTCTGCCGCCAAGCTGTAATGCTTTACTGCGTTCCGGTTATAAAGGATAAGGGTGCTGGTGTCATTACAGGCACAAGGGATTTGTTGACTTATGTCTCAGGGTGACGGGCGCAGTTGCAGTGCCCCTCAGATCTTGGTGATTTAAAGCTCTGACTGGAACTGCAACAGCTATGGACAGGCGTGGCGCTTAACACCAGGCGCAAGACTTGTTCGTCCCGTCACTTGAGCTCATGTAAAAAAATCTCGAGTAACAAGTCGAAATTCAAAATTTATATTTCATCACAAACTGTAGAATTAGAATTGTATTTTTTATGATAGTTTGTAAATTGTACAATTATGTGGATGCTAAGAAAGCTTTGCTCGCTGCGCTTCCATAATAGGCAGAGTTACAATAGAAGTTGTTTATGCCATCCTAAAAGTAATATTGCACTTGATAAATGGTGAAAAAAACCTTGTACTTACAGAAACTATAACCATAGTTTTCTAAGGCCCCATCAAAATGTATATAATATGTGAAGTGATTCAGAACCCAGACAATAATATTTCTAGGATCATAACGCACACACTTAACATAGCCCCGCGCTAGGGAAACCCTGTGTCGCGGGTGCCATGGACACACACATAGACAACCACAAATTACACCCAAACTCACGAGAGAAATAAATGTAGAAACATTTCACGAGAGAAATAAATGTACAAACATTCCTCCCGGCCCGGGAATCGAACCTGGGACCTCTGCGTGGCAGTTCGGCATGGTAACCGTTCGGCCACGGAGGCAGTTTAAATCATCATCATCATGTAGATCATGTAAACGCCAAGTTATACATTATATTAAAAATATCGCCTTTAAATCTAGCGCATTTAAATATATTCTGCGTTATTCTACACACTGCTTGGGCTGAAGCATGTCATTTTTAGAACATTTTGACGTCCATTTGGGGTCTAGCGCTTGTCCCATTGTATTTTGCTGGATCTTAGGAAGATAGCATTTCTACCATCATCCTCATTTGTCACATTCTAACAGTGATTACCTTGACCAAACCGCCTTTAGTCCAATGTCTAGAATCAATGATACAGAGTCTGTATTCATTTAGTCGTCTCAAAATTCTGTTTCAAATATATGAACTTTGAAGATGAAGGATGAACAGTGGCACGACAGAAGTTCTAGGTTAAATTGAACGACACGGGCGTTTAAAACTATAAACAGAATGAGTATAATTTCTTGGCAAAACCACATAGTATTAAAGTCGACAGCTTAGTGATAAAGTAGCAAAACATATTGACCTTACAAAAACCGCGGCATGCGCTGACACCTTCTCTGTATACAGGAGCTAAGGTGAACAATGCTAGCGGAAAGCTTCAAGTTGCAAAAAGCGTTTTGTTTTCATGGTTCTTATTCAAACAGCCAAGAAGTGGAATTCTTTATCGGGTTTTGAATTATTCAAATAATTCAACAGAGTGAAACGGCATCTTCAAATCGAACTTACGCATTTGGCCAAATCTGCACGTCCTATCGAGTGAAATTGTGAACAAACGTATCCTATCTTTAATAATAAAACAGCTGAATTTCAGTTTAGATACCATCGTCCATCAGACCAGCCATTTAGTCATCGGGTTAGACTTTGCTGGACGAAAAATGATCCTTATTGCATACCATTTTATCATGGACATCTTTTTATGCAGTAGCTATCGCGTGGAATAAACCCAATTACAATCAAGAATCACGCGTCGGGGCAAACTCCCTTATTACTTCGCTATCCTCTCCTACCTTGTACTTGTTTGGACCTAGCATTGTCTACAGGTCATCACTCATAGTCTCGTTGCAATCAACTGCGGGTCAAAACTCTAACTCAACTACTTTAATACTGTGCAGAGTGGTGCTCATTATTGCTTTCTTGTTAACTACACGTCACTTAGAATAAATATTGTCGTATTTTCATGTCTAACGGTTCTTCACTGTGAACTTAACCATGAACTGAAATTCTATTATCAACTTACTGCTTTTGGTCAATGATCTCTTTGCCCGTGTTGATACTAGAATTTGATGGTCTCTTTAGTCTAGTCCAACAAACCTCTTCCCGAGCAGAAACTTATAATTAGTTCACAAATGTTAAATAGACATTCCGAAAAAAGTATTGAATTAAAATATCGCGAGGAAATCAACCAAAATGAAAGTTTTTTCCAAGTAATGTGGAGACATCAACCCTTAATCAAGATTTGACAGACGTACAAAGTCTTGATACGTACGGACTTGAGATAAGATAACATGATCACGTGGAAAGATTACACAATAAAGAGTGTAGTCTGTCACCGGCAGACGCCCAAGGACGCTCCTAGATGTCAGATAAGAACAATTGGTAAACAAAGAAGCACGTGCCACATAATTGCGGCGAAAACAAACAATGTGCCATTGTAGCATTGTGTTAGGACGTTCACCGGATAGAAATGGCTCGGAGCGACAGGTTTTTTGGGGGTAAAACTGGTGTTACAGAAATTTTAAAGGTATTTTTGGTTTCGGAATGCTTTGTGATCGAATTTATTTACTGTGGTATGATTTTTGAAGGACGTTTAAATGTTGTTTAAAAAACATCATTCAAATAATGTTCATTATACTTTTATTCTATTAAACGTACTCAATACACCATAAACAATATTTTTATGGAGCACTACAATAATACGAAAAGACAAACAATAGCCAAGAATATCAACTACACAAAAATGACCTTTATTAAAGATTATAAGATAAATTTGAATCCCGACAACCTATTTATAAAAACTACTAACGGTATAAAAACAGACAGGTGTAGAGGCAAAACTCTAAGTATAGATAGAACAGGAGCCGAGCACGATTCCGTCCATTGAAGCCCGAATCCCACGATCAGCTGAGCTCCACATTTGGGCTCGAACTGACCCATATACCGTCTATGACGTCGCTCACAACAATGCCCTATTGTTCTTTTATATTTGCGCGAACATCACAAGTCCCCCAAGGCAGTTCGTTCATTCACATCTAGCTATTTAAATAAGTTCATTTGTTTTCGACATTGTTCCGATCAGCTGATTTCTCGGAGACTGCGTTTCGATTAAGTTACTATAGTTTTACGTGTGTATTGGTAAATATTCATACATTTTGCGGAAATGATTGTAAGGTGATCGCTTAATAGGATTTGACTTTCAGCGGTTCAAATTCCCGCGCGGTGTTTATGTGTCTGTTTTTATTTATAACCCTATTACAATACTGGCTAATTACTGTGATTTCTACATTAAAGTATCTCAGGGTTCAAATTTCCTACACTTATTTACGAACCTCTTGGTAGTGTTGAATGGAACAAAGCCAGTTTTCATTTTTGTATGTTGAAGAAATCGGCAAACCACATGTGATCATACGTCAAAAAATCATAAAAAATATATGAATTACCTGAAAAGTTGTAATTTTGCAGATGTGGCATTATTATACCAAGGATGCGTAACATTAAACATAATTGACCTTACGTATGTAGAAGTTGACAGTCTTTCGTCCTTCGTGTTTAGTAAGATGGATTATTTTAGGCAAATTTAAATACGGTAGGTCAGACAAATTGTGGTCGTCAAGTGACGATCGTGAGGACTCGGCTGTTTCCGCCACTCCCGAAATCTTAATCTTCCATTGATCAAGACTTGTGTTACAATGAACTAGCATTGTCTTGTTTTGTTTTGTTGCTCGACGAGTTATATAAGTTACGTTACAAATTTATAATGCTCCGTGTTGCTATACGCGTGACATTGCTAGAAAACTTCTAAAACTTTATATATTTATAGTTTTATACATAAAAAACTGTACGATTTATCATGTCACGTTAGTTAGGTTCGCATAAAATCAAGTAATCATAATAATAATGTACCAGACAAGCAATTATTCAGTAGCAGTAGAGCTGGTCGGTCGGTAGGTCTTTCACATCCCTATGAAAGAGTTCGTCCAAGGAAGTAATGCCACCTTACCTATTTCTGCCGCCAAGTAGTAATGTCAGCATTACTGTATTCCGGTTTCGAAGGATAAGGGTGTTGGTGAAATTACAGGCACACGGGACTTGTCAACTTA
Source organism: Hyposmocoma kahamanoa (assembly GCF_003589595.1). Classification (NCBI taxonomy): domain Eukaryota; kingdom Metazoa; phylum Arthropoda; class Insecta; order Lepidoptera; family Cosmopterigidae; genus Hyposmocoma; species Hyposmocoma kahamanoa. Next base: position 3,939,600 of record NW_020653391.1, on the reverse strand, counting down.
TGTTTCAGTGTGACGGGCGCAGTGGCAGTGCCCCTCAGATCTTTCTGATTTAAAGCTCTGAGTGGCACTGCAACTGTTATGGACAGGCGTGTAGCTTGCCATCAGGCGCACGACTTGTTCGTCCCGTCACTTGATATTATAAAAAAAAAACTTTATGAAGATTCAACTGCCATTGCAACTAGACTTTAGCAGAATAACAAATATTAAATCATAATTGATGACTTTAAACATTTTTAGCAGAATTGGGGCTCTGGTCTCAAACTAGACTGCAAGTATCAGAGCAATGGAATTCCTATCAGGATACAACACAAAACAACCAGATCACAGCTGATTTACAAAAGCTCATTTCTCAAATTCGTAAAAAGTCGAACCTGGGATCTTCTTATTTAGCATCCACAGCGCAAACCGTGAGCCACCGAGGTCGAAAATAAAACCATACTAAATGCCACTGGAAATAGGTGATTCCAGTTGTGAGAAACCCTGTCACTTAATACAAGTAAACCTGTTTTCTGTAATGAAAAAAAAAACACGATATTTTCTCATAAAACCTTTTTTACACACCTCATCGATCGTCACTTCACTACACTACCGTTGCACCCACCTTTAAAAAAAAAGTGGAATAATGATAAATAGTCATGAATAATCCAGTCTGTTATCTGCTCGCCTCCCGTGCGGTCCAAAAAATGAGAGATGGGCCCGTGGATAGATAAGAATTTCTCCGTAATGGATTCGTAGACTGGGCTTTAAACAGCTAGTGTAATGTGTGGGTATAACGGACCACATTATATTAATAATACTTAAAAATGCAATGCGTAAAATAACCGCAAAATTCTGAATTGAAACGATGAGTCTGAATTCGATTTGACATTTTATGTTCAATGTTGCCATATAAGTATTTTGTTTTCGTCAAAATTCTAAGTTGCTGTCATTAATGTTGCACGTTACGGTATAATAAAGAATTTGCATAGGAGTGAAAACCAGAGTTGCGGATTTTTACATAGTTTGTGATCATACTTCCAAAGTGCTTCTAGCACATTAAAATCTTAAAAATAATACGAACTACGTGAAACAAATTATGTGTAGGTGAAAATTTATAAGTCCTATTTAAGCATAAAAAAGTTATCGACCAATTAAATTCATAGAATGTTATAATTTTGCATTCTTCTTCTTGACGTGTCATCTCCTCCCGGAGGTAGACTATCATTAGGGCTACCTGTATTTTATATACAGCTACACGGAATAAGGATCTTGAGCTCAGGTTGAACCATGTCCGGATATTCTTAAGCCACGAAACACGCCTTCTTCCGGGTGGTCGTTTGCCCTGGATTTTTCCTCAATTAGTAGGAGCAGGTCGTATTTATCATTACGCATTATATTCAATACAATACTCAAGATCTCTAGTTTCTTATTCACCATCTGCAATACTCTTTAATGCGCCACTGATAGAATACCACGTCCACTATATTTTCAAAATTCTTCATGTCGTTTTCCATTACGTGGCATTGTTACATCGAAGTTACGAATTAGTGTTTGTTATCAGAAACATTGTGTGTCTATTATATTTTTTTATTTTTAAGAACATTAATATCTAATTTTATTTCAATATATTAACTACAACAAAACAAGTACATCCTCAGTGGTGCAGCGGTTGAACTGTGAGCGCAAGATTTGTTGTTTTGGTACTCACAGTATAGGGTATTCCCTACTTAAAGAACATGTTATTGGTGTGATTATTTGACAGAAGACAATTACCAAAAAACAGATAAAAAGGAAAACGAAAGTGATAAAATAATGGAACAATGAAATAAATTATAAGCTAATTACAAAGATTTGTAATCTCCTTTTAGAGAAGTCTATAGTCTGAGATTTATAATGCTATTTTAGATGCAAGGCGACAAAATAATCGTCATGCAGTAATATTGATGCTGTCGTATCGCGCGTCTGAATTGGATTTGTTGCTTTCAAATAATACACACTACCTTATTTATGAATAAGGTACTATGGTATACAAACACCTACCTTACTCTCCTTCATGTTCATTTTTAATTTGTCATTTTATCATGCTTCTTGATTTATATCTGGGCTTATACGGAGTAGGCAGAGTTTATGGACCTCTCGTGTTACGCTCCTGATATACGTATGTACCAAATTTTAATATTCAACAAATATTAAAACCACAAAACGCAGTGTCCAATGCATCTCTACTGTTTTTGTTGTTCCATCCAGCAGCGAGGCTATGACAAATGCAGTAAACGCCGAGTTAGCGCTATGCGTCTGCGCAGACGTTACCATATCGACTAATTGTATCGGTGTACACTTCACTACTGATAGTGATGTACTTTATCGGTGTCATTTTATCGTGAAATATTATATATATTATTTATCAAGTGGTGTAATATAACAATTTATTCTGGATAAATCGTTAGAAACAATCGAAGTTATTTTACATTTAATGACAATGCATAAAACTTTTTTATTATAAGCTGGAGACTGGTACCACACTAGGTACTATACAATAGTTACGCGCGTTATATAAAGTACATAATTGTAAAACTGTCCAAATCGGGCAGAAACATCAAATTAAAGATATAAAAAACATTATTTCTTTGCTTTAATGAAAAAATCGATATCGAGAGTACTACATCACTACCAACCGCTATTTGTCGAGATACCGGGCCTCCAGCGAGCATCCATCACTCGTCGGCTATCACTCGTTTTAATAAGATAAACACGCTACCTTTTTAACTGTTTTGACTATTCCAAATACATTGACGAAGAAAATATTCTTTATAACCTGTATACCTTAAGCGGTGGTAGCTTAGTTGGTTGCTTTTCGTTTCGTGTTCGATAATTAGTTTAGTGTGTCCGTGAGTTCCATCAGCTCGTTTCACCCGCCCCCTTTTACCATAGGACATCAAGACGGCTGGATATTACCCCATATTTGGTCGATATTTCCTGCAGGCGTACTCAGTGCTTTTCGTCATCTTTTATTATGTGCAGCGTTAATCACATTTCAATATTATGTCTTTGGATAATCGAAGAACTGTCTTGAACATTTATTATTTATTTATTTGTACATAACAACTGAACACTAACATTACAGGCAAAACCGAATTCGTTGTAGAAGACACGTAAATAAAATACATTAAGAAATATAATATATTATATGCAAGGCAACCCTTTTGAATTAACAACTCAGAGTAGTCAATTGGAACATGTAATTTGTATTAAAAATGTTTAATCACGAGGTGATGCCTCAGTTGCTTCAAAAATTTAAATTGAGTGTTCTCTCGTAACAAAATTACGCCGTTTAGTAACTGACTCAAATTCGCCAGTTACAAGATTGCTTTTTGTTTTTATTTAATTTTTTTTATAATATCAAGTGACGGGACGAACAAGTCGTGCCCCTGATGGTAAGCTACACGCCTGTCCATAACAGTTGCAGTGCCACTCAGAGCTTTGAATTGCAAAGATGTAACTGTACTGACACTGCGCCCGTCATCCTGAGACATAAGTTGACAAGTCACCCTTAACCTTTCAAAGCCGAAATGCAGTAATGCTTACGTTACTGCTTGGCGGCAGAAATAGATAAGGTAAGATTGTGTAGGACGGTAAATAATTACAGTAACATTATTGATATTCCGTGACCATGACTTTCCTCTCTGAACTTGTAAAAACATTTTCAATTTATTAAGTTCAGTCAAAAAATTAAATCGTAAAAGTAATGTACGCATCAATTTCTAATCATATTGTTATTTGTCAAAATTGTAAGTGTTAGTTTAAAAAAAATTTAGTTAAACATAGTTATCTTTTAGTGCATATTGTGTTTACCTCTAAGTGTTTGTGGCAATTACATCGCTTGTAAAGGTATAATAAGACATAATGAGTAATTCACACACGTTGTTAATAAATAAATAAATAGGCATCTTCTACGTGAACTCGTTCTATCGTAGTCTCTAAATGTGCTACAGTACTAATTCAGGATCAACCAGGATTAAGAGCAAGTACATTTACTGTAAAAAAATAATAGCAATAACTCTCCCTAACTTGATGGAACCTGCACGTGGAAGAAGGATCACAACCCTTAAAAGACTCTCCATCTTCTTCGAACAGAGACATGCTCAACAGTGGGAACGTACCTTGAACTTTCAAGGTACCATGATTTAGTTTAACTAACGTCGAATTTTGAATAATATAATTATTATCCCTCCTCATTACACGTCTATATTGATTGGCACAAACAAAATATCCTAAGAAGCCTCATCGACAATTCTCAAGCGACTGGCATCTTATCTTTTTCATTATATTAGGTTGAAATAAATCCAAGAAAAAAGCAACAAAGTCATAATCTTTACAAACGATATGTACAAATATCGATCGAAGCTATCAAACTCACGATAGCTCATCTTAGAACACTTTGCTCGATGACTGGCTCTTTTTGGCCTCCTTGGTGCTTAGATATTTTTTACACTATACGACACGACTCTCGAATTTATAATAATATTCATGACATGTAGCAAAAGTATACAATTTAAGAAACTATTTATGTGTATTAATACATGTTATAATGTAACTCTCCCATTTATGCATAAAAAAGTATTGAAAAATATTTATTGATTTCATTTATAGAATTTTTACACCCCTCTCCTGTAAAGATGTCATTTTGCGGATGTGGCCTTATTATATCAAAGGTGCAAAATAATCATCGCGAATGTTACTAAAATGTTATGACATAATTCATGTTATTGTACAAATGTAATTCATGAAACCTTTCTTAACATCGGCTGGTTGCTTGACTAAAACATTATATGTATTCATTTATTATGTCCTATAAAACTGAAATTTGAATTTAGCTATTTAAAAACGAATTAACTCATGTATGTACCAACACCGGGCATTCGTAATTATTTATATGCGTGTTAAGCAGGAAAATCGAACTTGATATTAAAAATTGAAAAATTACTAATTTTAATAAAACCTTTGATTTTGTTGAATCCGTTTAATTTATATTAAGAATTTCGATAAAGGCCGTAGAAGTCTTGTAACGTTCCACGATATCACAAGAGGCGATGGAGTTATTGTTATGCGAGGACGCTAGAATGAGTCACCATGCCCCCATTACCGTAATATAATTGAATAAAATAAAATAATGCATATGATTTATTTAGGCAACGATGTAAGATACAGAAAGTGCCAATCACAAGATTGTACCGATCGTATGGAAATCAAATCGGACGTTATAAAGAATGTTCTTATTATAAAGCGCATTAATATCTTTTGTTATGATGACGTATAGATTTTGTGAATATTTTTTTGTTGTTGCTTTTTGTATGAGAATAATTGGATAAAAATATTAAATGATAGCCTTTTTGTACAGTTTTTATTAATGCAAGTTAATTGAACATTATATATAATAATAGTAGATTGTACAACAAGTGCATAAAACGCATCATTTTACCCGAGAAGAGCATATCCACCTGAGCCGCAGGCGAGAGTGGACACTTAAGTCGAGGGTAAAATGGGTTTTAGGAATGAGTTATACACTCTGCTTTTCACTTCGATTGCGAGGAAATATATGCACTAAAGCATAAAATCGTATTTTATAAATAAATAAATAATAAATAAATAACGCACACACTCAACATAGCCCCGCACTAGGGAAACCCTGTGTCGCGGGTGCCATGGACACACACATAGACAACCACAAATTACACCCAAACTCACGAGAGAAATAAATGTACGCCATATAAACATTTCTCCCGGCCCGGGAATCGAACCTGGGACCTCTGCGTGGCAGTCCGGCATGGTAACCGTTCGGCCACTGAGGCAGTTTTATGCAGCCACACCCAGCATAAATACGAACTTTATGAGCATGACAAGTGAAAAGTATTTTTTTTATTGGTAATTGAGCTTATGGAGACAAAATAAATAACAATGTGGTTAAAGCACTAATTAAATTTGAACAAGCATCCACATAAATAAAGCATTCTACCGCATTCCTCATTCTGTTAATAAGGTATTCCACACTTATAATTTACCGGCAAGAGATTTTGATACCGGTAATTGATAAAAAACGTTGTTGCAAAATCTATCATATTACATGCATTTCGTGTTCAATTTCCGTCTTGAAAGAATCTGTCACGTTTACGACAATTGGGCCATCGTTAATTGCGACTTTGGTGTTAATTTATGATACTAAGTGACGGAACGAACAAGTCGTGCGTCTGGTGTTAAGCGACATGCCTATCCATAGCAGTTGCAGTGCCACCCAGAACTTCAAATCGTAAAGATCTGAGGAACACCGCCACTGCACCCTTTCGCTTCAATACCGGAATTCAATATAGAAATAGTTATGGTGTCAGTACTTTCCTGGACGAACTCCTTGACAAGGAGATCTACTGCTGCTAATAACAAGTAACTAAGTTTACAAAGTAGAGGTCTTTAAATTTATTTATTCGAAATACAATACTAAAACTTATGATTACTTTCATAAACCGTTTAAAGGCCATATACGAAAATAAAAATAATTACATATTAAAACTTCTTCTTCTTCAGCCTTTCTACACTCACTGCTGAGTGTAGGCCTCCACATGTGCACGCCATTCTTTTTTTTTATAATATCAAGTGACGGGACGAACAAGTGCACCTGATAGTAAGCTACACGCATGTCCATAACAGTTGCAGTGCCACTCAGACCTTTAAATTGCAAAGATCTGAGGGGCAATGCCACTGCGCCCGTCACCGTGAGACATAAGTTGACAAGTTCCATGTACCGTAATTTCACCAGCACCCTTACCCTTCAAAACCGGAAAACAGTAGTGCTGACATTACTGCAGAAATAGGTAAAGTCTTTCTCTTCGGTCTTGGGCCATTTGCAGCCAAGTCCGTCCGTTCATCCAACCTTCTGGCGGCCGACGCTTCTGGTGCTGGTCCTCGGTCTCCACTCCAGCACTCATCTGCTCCTCCGGTCATTGGTTCTGCGGCTTATGTGACTCATCCAACGCCACATTCTTTGCGCCCGTCGCCCCACGTTAAATAGCGTAGTGCAAATTAATTCTCTACTTTTGTTATAAGTACGATAAACAATCCAAGTAGTACTTTTTTAAAACTTGTTTGCATTCCTTACAATTCGTAAACATATATTGTTAAGAAACTTCAAGAAAATTTGCAGAAATGGGCCCCAGGTATTTTGTTTAGAATGTCAGGCAGTATGGCACTTCGCGTATGTAAGGAAAACAACAGTTCTATAATAATATAATCGTATTAACAGGTAACCTGTCTTCGTCCTTCATTTCATTCATTTTCGTTCATTTATTTTCACCTACTACGACTATGACTACGACTACGACGAAACCAAAAATTCACTCGTAAGTAATTTTTATTTTTATTCGAAATAAAATAAACCCTTTATTTTCTGAGCCTTGCGTTTCATAGTTGAGTAGGAAATACCATAAATTCAAATAACACATAACATAAATGTACTTCTCGGAAACCTGATTATTGTAATAGTAGAACATGGCAACGGGAGGCGGGGAAAGCGTCAAAACGCGTGCGCCAGCGCACTGCGGTGTTGCTGCAACACCGTGTACTTCGTACGGTCAACATGCGAATATTGCCTTTTAGTGGAACCAAGTTTTGCTCTCAAAATATTATCGCATGGTTACCAAAATCCGTATATGTATATTAATAACATTTTTAATTATGTAGGTAATACGTAGGTTGTACAATAACCCATGAAAACTACCTTATACGGGGTGAAAAAATATCAACATGGGAAATAAAAGGAAAATTACCTTGAATACATAAGATAACTAATTTTACTTCAAGAAACATTCTTTTACTGTATTCACAGATTTTTTAAGGTTTACCTGAACCGGGTATCGAACCAGTTGGTTCAAAAAATAAACACTTACTATTTTATTGAACTAATTGACAGGATCGGTGAAAAGGACAATTATTTTTAACCGATTTCAAAAATCTTTTTTTTGTTACGCGATAACTCCGGTATTTGTGAACCGATTTTCATGATTCTTTTTTTGTGGGAAAGGGGGTACCTCCATAGTGGTTCCATTTCATTTTGAAGAAAATCATCCACCTCTAAGGACGGCTGATCACGCAAGAACATTAATTTTTATAAATAGTGCCCAAATTTTACTTAAGGAGCAATTATTTTAATGGTTGGTTCTCCAATTCAAGGCGTTTTTCTCTCTCAATATACTTTGTGTAGTAAGATCCGATTTTTATTATCTCCTGTGTCAAGTCCTGTATAGTGGCGAACTAGGGAATATTTCAATAAAACTTGGCAAATAGATGCAATTCCACGTACTTTTAAGGTCGGTTTTTTAGTACTCTGTACTGAGATTATTCAATAAATATAATAGTAATTACGCATCCACTCGTAGCCGCGTACTAAGGAAACCATGTAACTCGGACGCCATGGACACTCACATAGATAACCACAAAGTAGACCCAAACTCACGAGAGAAATAAACGTAGGGCATACAAATATTTCTTCCGGCCTAGGAAGCACCCACCTCTGCATGGCAAACGAGTACGGTAACCGTTCGGCCATGGAGGCAGTTAAATTATAGATTACTATGAACATTGTGTCTACAATTGAAATTAGTCACGTAAGCTTTTTATTAAAACGGTAAAAAATAAAAGAAGTTTTCCTTTGAGTAAAATTAATTATTTAAGTTAGTTCCACTTCACGTCCCACTAATTTTTACACCCAGTATATCTATACACAAAAGAGATACCTGACGATAAGTTACCTTAAATGTGTCACCATTAGATATCCTTTCACTACAGCGAGATTACTTTTGAAGTCAGTTTTTTTTAATAAAAAAGTTATAATTATTTACGTTACACTATTGAAATAAAGTTCAATATGATAAGGTTACAAAAAATTACTTCCATTCTGTTCCGCGTCAATGTGAGCCTTTAAGAATTTTCCAGATCCAAATACGACTTTTTCTCTGCCGTCGTTACCCAAGGTGCAGCACATAAAGCTTTTATGTGATTTACTATGTATTTAATGTGAGGCTGTATAAACGAGGCTTCAGGGCACAAAGTCCTTTGCGTATTGAGAAAGGAATGAACGTTGTAAAATGTATTTATGACGGACCAAAATATTTCGAAATTCTTCAATTATTTAAAATTTTTTGATATTCAATTATTTTTATATGCAATGACTCCACTAGTTAGTTATAATTATTAATACAAAGATTGAACACTCAGAAAAAATTCCTTCGATCCGGCCGGATTCGAACCGACGTCTTCTAGCATACCGTGTCAGACGCTATACCAACTAAGCAACGGAGCAAACCAGCGGACCTCACGAATTTTTTTATGTGCTTGCGTCGTATCTTTGCATTTGGTTTTTCAATGACTTTTTAGCCGCAGCGCCATCTATGAGAAATCTATGATATTTCGTCACCTTATTATTTTCTTATATACATGAAACCACAATCGCACCTGATGATGAGTGAAGATTTAATCGAGGATGTATCATGCGTGCCTGCAAGATAACTAATATTTTGTGGGTTAATAATTGCCGTTATAACAAAGGAGACATTCTGCCCTTCTTTTCATTATATTATACTCCATCCTTATATTAGTAGCAGTAGAGCTCCTTGTGAAAGAGTTCGTCCAGGGAAGTACAGCCACCTTACCTATCTGCCGCCAAGCAGTAATGTCAGCATTATTGTGTTTCGGTTTTGAAGAGTCAGGGTGCTGGTGAAATTACAGGCACATGGGACTTGTCAACTCATGTCTCAGGGTGACGGGCAAAGTGGCAGTGCCCCTAAGATCTTTGCGATTAAAAGCTCTGTGAGTGGCACTGCAACTGTTATGGATATGCGTGTCACTTACCCCCAGCGCACGACTTGTTTGTCCCGCCACTTGATATTATAAAAAAATAAACCTTAAGAATTAATTTCGTTTTTCTGTTACTTAATAGTACTGAATTCGTTACATATTTTCGCAATTTGGAACGTCGACAATGGAGCGTGCACATTCAAATAATGCCCATTCACTTTGGCCTTGAAAAGGCCCAAGCTTCAAAACCGGAACACAGTCAGTGTTCCGGTTTGGAAGGGTAAGGGTGCTGGTGAATTTCCAAACAAATGGGACTTGTCAAATTCACAGTCTTTGCGATTAAATGCTTACAGTGATACTGCAGCTGTTATGGACAAGCGTGTAGCTTACCATCAGTCACGCGCCTTGTTCGTCCCGTCACTTGACGTTATAAAAAATATTTACTAATAACATTTTCATCAAAATCGAGTTATTAACACATCTGGAATCACTAAAACAAGATCTATAACCCTCTGTAATCGGTGTTTAATAACTTAGTTAGTTTCTATTTTATTGTTAAACAAACAAAATCATCGTAATTGACATTTTTTTTAAGTGACAATGAAGAAGGAGGGCAGCATTGTCCTTGTAGTTTTTTGATAATCAATTGCGACCATAAAATCAGGGCCCCAAGTCTGCACTTTTTGAACAAGGTCACTTGTGTCGACAAAGTGTCAATAACAGGATTTTATTCGTCGTTAGTGGCTAGCCGTCGAGCTACTTATTCAACGGCCATTGCAATTTTTGAGTTGAAGGCACGTCGAAGGCGTAGTGTACTGATTATTTGAATAATAAAATACCTTTAATTTGAAGACTAAGTTGCTGGTAAAACGAGATAAATATTAAGATATGTAATCCAAGGTAGTTTTAGTGGCAACATCGATCGAAGTCAAAATAAAATAATCTTTATTTCATAGGTAAGCAAATTGCATTTGAAATCGTCATACTGATTCTATCTACTGCTCATTTGTAAGACAGATTCCCTTGAGAAGAATGAGCAAGGAACTCTAATAGTTGCTCTTTGTAAATATACATTTGAATACATTTATCATTACAATATTTAATTCAAACATCTTTGATCGAGAATACCTGACAGAGCTAAACTGATCACTACCAAGGATTTTTGTCATCCAAGTACGCAGAAGCCTTTAATATAAAGATTTTTTAGTAGTATAAACCTCGTAAATGACAAATTTTGAGTATCAATCGGAACCTTGTTATAGAAGCGTAAACATTGCCCATTAAATAAATTTGAAACTTTATGAAGACGACTATCAAGAACAGATAATTTATTTTTATTTCTCGTATTAATGTTATGTCTGTCACTATTTATCATAAAATTATATAATATTTTTCTTTACATAGATAACATTTTCATAAATGTACTGTGACGTTACTGTCAGAATGTTAATCTCTTTAAACTTATCTCTCAAAGACACTATGGGGCCGAGATTGTAAATTGCCCTAACCGCACGTTTCTGCAGGACAAAGATTCTATTAATAAATCGTTATAGTGATTGATTGAATGAATGCCATCACTCTCATTCCACTGACACTCTATTGAAACTCAACTGCCATTGCAACAATTACAATAACAAGTGATTCCAGAAAGTTAGCAGACTTGGGGACCGGGTTACGGTCAAAATGAATATGTTTCGATCAATGTAGGAAAATGGGTTTGTTATATTTGTATACTCATGGACGGATTTAGTGCTCTGGCCACACAGAGGCGGCCGCGGAAGCGTTCCGGGGCTCGGAAGTTTTTATAATTTATTTATTTGATTATAGCCGAGCAGCTTCTGCTGGTATGTCTACATCACACAGTCTTGAAATTTATATCGTTTGTTTTAGTTCACTTTTTTTAGCACTAATTAACTCTTTCGTAGCCAGTTGTCGAGCTTGTTATTGAGGGCTTTGACAGAGACAGCAGAAACAACATCTTCCGTTAGCACGTTCCAATTATGCATCACTCTGTTGCTGAAAAAAATTGTGTGCAGCAGGTGTGCAGAAAGATGGTGGCCATGTGATGGTTTAAAGTTTTCTTTTCTTTTAAACATGTTTTGTATCGTTTCAGTGTGGCCTGACCATAAAGGAACTCTAAAAAACCACCACCACACCGCTATCTACACATACCAGAATGTTTAGTCGAAATCAAAACACTAATAAAACTGTGGTGGTTCATATTATTATGAACATTGTTATCATCACTGTCATCACCATCAATCCATTTATATGTCCCACTGCTGGATACGGGCTCAGGCGAGGGTTTAGGCCATAGTTTGCCACACTGGCCCAATGCGGGTTGGGGACTTCACACGGTTTCCGAGGGTTATGAACCTTCTTCGACGTGTTCATCACGATGTTTTCCACCAAAAAGCTCATGGTACCTAAATTTCAAATTAAATTTCGCACATCATCATTCAGCCATACGACGCCCACTGCTGGACATAGGCCTCCCCCAACGATCTCCACGACGATCGGTCCTGCGCTGCCCGCATCCATCGGCTTCCCGCGACCTTTCGCACATAAATTTAGAGAAATTCAGAGGTGTGAGCCCAGACTCGAAACCTGCTGGAGTGGCGATAGGTCAAACCACTAGGCTTTTCATTCAACCTTTTTTTTTTGCGTTCCTTTACATATCGTCGGCGATAGTGCAATTACGCGTAACTAGCATTTGTCGTAGCCATTGAAATAACAAAATAATAACGTTAAATCCCTCTCCTGTGAAGTTTGGTTTAGAGCAGATAGGCGCTATTTACCAATGCTACATACGCGGATTTGTACTATACCCAACGAAATGTCCATGAGTGTATAAGTCTCAGAAATAGAACACCAATTCGCTCGGAAATCTCAAATATCAAAAAATATAAACAGTTTTTTTTTTTGTTCCACTACGTTTTAACGTCAAATGTGCGCACGAACTAAAGTAATTAAAATGTACATCGAATAAACGAAAATCGATTTAAACTTCTCATATCTTTGTACCAGCTCCGGCCTCAGCATCTCTCCTCAATGACACAGCGAAACAAACGTGTTCTAAACACGACAAATTGAATATGCTAAGTTGTTTTTTGTTTACCCCCGAATTGACTAGGTATGTCTCATGGAACAGTAAGACTTAACGTATCCGCCCACAGATAGTACCGGTTGAAAATTTTTGTATAATATAATTTCTACTCTTGTTACGTAGCGTTAGGTTCTATTTTGATGGTGGTGAAGTTGTCCGTGACAAACCCACCTGGATAGGTATTCATAACCTGTTTTTACCACAAAACAGCATCGCTGTTTCCGGGATTGGAGGGTAACCGTAGAGCTCCTTGTGAAAGAGTTCGTCCAAGGAAGTACTGCCTTACCTATTTCTTTTCTAACGAACTTCAAAACAAAGGAGGAGGTTCTCAATTTTAGACTGTAGGTTTCTCTTTGTATGTATTTTACGCGACAACTTTGGCAAATTTGAGGACCGATTTCGATTTTTTTTTTTTTTGGTTGGAAAGCAGAAAGGAAGGAAGGGTACCTCAGCAGTGGTCCCATTTAAATTTGAAGAAAACATTCCACCCCTAAAGGTAGCAAACTAGGAGATGAATCCGGTAACCGATTTCAATAACACTTGGCAAATACATGTAATTTCACGAACTTTTGAGATCGGTTTTTTTAGAAGGTATTCTGAAGTGATGATATCAAACGACGGGACGAGCGAGTCGTGCGCCTGGTGTTAAGCGCCAAAAACAATTCTGTCAAGAAGAAAAAGATCTATCAGTTTCCCGTACTTGACAGTCTTGATCATAATAAAATTGCAACTAAAGACAAAAATGTCGGTACTTTAAACCGTTATTTACAAACTGGATAAGTTGGCCATTTTAACATTGGTAATATGTTAACAAAAACAAAATATCAATGAACCTCTATAATTCGTAACTAAGCCTCACCTTTATTCCTATTGCACATAAGTGTGAAATTGGAATAGAAAGATTTGAAAATTACGACTCGACTTACAGTGAATGAATCCAACCGGTACATTTTGTACAACATTACAATTACAGTTCAAAAATTAGTTTAGTTTTAGTCCCACTGTATACATAAATGTAGAAACATAAATGTATTTCTGCCATATTACTAACATAAAGTTTTGCAATAATCGTACAAATATGAGATTATACGTGAAAAAATATATTTTGACCAACGCTCCGAAATTTTCGAACCAAAAAATAATAATGTCAACCATAAAGTATTCAATGCCTTAATAACAATATATATATATATATATATATATATATATATATATGGTAAGCTACACGCCTGTCCGTAACAGTTGTAGTGCCACTCAGAGCTTTAAATCGCAAAGATCTGAGGGGCACCGCCGCTGCGCCCGTTACTCTGAGACATAAGTTGACAAGTCCCATGTGCCTGTAATTTCACCAGCACCCTTATCCTTCCAAACCGGAACACGGTAATCTGACATTACTGCTTGGCGGCAGAAATAGGTATGGCGGCAGTACTTCTCTAGATGAACGCTTTCCCAAGGAGCTCAACTGCTATTAAAAGTAGTTATGAAAATTAGCTATTCCATTAGGTTGCAGTATATGTAAGCTAAGTAGCAAGAAAAGTAGATGCTTTGCTTTTTTTAACTTCAAACTTGGTTAACAACGAAAAATCTGAATCAAAAGTAATATATTTTTAAAGGCAAATAATAAGTTTGTAATACTATAATCATATAGCGCTAGTACAGCCGATCACGTATTGATATATTGTATGATAAATGGATGGATGTCAAAACGGAACGAAACGTCGTCTGTACACAAAAAGCGGTTTGTAAAAGTCAAATGTTACTCAGTTCATTCACCATTTGATTCGGCATGCGTGTTCGCACCGGTTACAAATTGTTATCGAACCTACTTTGAAAATGTTATGTTTTGATTCAATTTCATTTTTTAGAATATGTTAGTTGCTTAAATTAAGTTGATGTTGTATTGGAGACAAAGGAAGCGAGTTATATAAAAAAAAGACAATATGGCCACCGTCACAAATAGTAGGTGTAATTAAAATTGAAATTAGTTCATTTAATATTACAAAAAACCAACGCACACGCAATTAACATGAACTTGTTCGGTTACCTGACTGCGAGAAAGCTAAAAGGAGGGTAATGTTTGTTGTAATTATTAATACAAAGATCGAACACTCAGAAAAAATCCTTCGATCCGGCCGGATTCGAACTTCGTCTTCTAGCATACCGTGGCAGACGCTATACCAACTAAGCCACGGAACGAACCAGCGGACCTCACGAATTTTTCTATGTGCTTGTTATCGTGTCTTTGTATTTGATTATTCAAAATATGAGAAATCTATGAAAGTTTTATCACTCAGTTAGATATGTTTACAGCTACCAGCCCTGGCGAGAGATGTCGCTATTCACTGTATATCATATATATGTGTATAATATCAATTCAACAAAAATATAAAATAGTGTAATGTTTTTCAAATTTACTATCGAAAAACAGGAAGATTATTATGCAATATCACAAGGGAAGAGGCATAAAATAATAACACATCTGCAAAATTGCAACTTTTCAGGAGAGAGGTTTAAAGATTCTATGAATTAAATTAGTAGATGACCTTTTTACGTTTAAATAGGAGTGTTATAAAATTTCGCATATAACACTTCGTATTTTAATTTTTTATTGAATTGCTATTTAATTATTTTTTGTGAAATTACTCCACTAGTTTCTTATAATTATTAATAAAGATCGAATACTCAGAAAAAATTCTAATAAAATAAGAATTTTTATATTTATTTTTGTTTTATTATTTTTATAATTTTCATATGATAAAACCACTTTTTATTTATGATCAAACGCACCCCTCGTGGAGGTATGGCATAAGTGGAGTTACGTCAAACATGTTTGTTGCTCCATTAGATACAGAAAAATGTAACCCACATACTCTCCAATTCTTGTAACTGTATCGACTAATATTGTGGATAGAGGTAAAAGAATTGGAGAGGATATGGGTTATATTTATCTCTATCTAATGGAGCAATAAACGTTTTTGACGCAACTCCACTTATGACATTCTGCCATGAGAGGTGAATGTGACTTTATTTTACCAAGGATAGAAAATGTCTTTTTTTAGTTTAATTCACTACAATACTATCATGCGGTTTAGTTATTTGTAAATGTTATTTTAATGGATTATCTCTATAGCTCAGTTACTTTACGAAGGTTGCTGACATTACATAGGTGCCTATTACAAATTTTTAACGTTTGTTAACTTCATCCTTTATTATATTTATTATACCAAGGGTAAGACATGTACAGCTTTCAGTTTTGTTACCCTGGACATAAACGCGAATAATATTACAAAATGAGAAAAAAAAATCAATAAATGACTCGGTAATTTAGTGTCGTCCGCCGTCCTCGCTTGATTTCACACATTGTGGCCTCACATTAACTTATACGCATTTACAGCGTGGTTCTTTAATAACGGGAAGTATATTTTTCTATGTACTTTAATCAAGATACTTGATGACATCAATTTACAACATGATTAAATTGACGACCTCGGTGGCTCAACGGCTTATACTATCCTGGATGAGAAAACCCCAGGTTCGATTCCCGGTAGGACGAATTTGGGAAATGAACTTTTAAAATTGGTTCTGGTGTGGGTGTCCTGGAGTGAATTACATTACTCTGTTTAGTAGAGGGAATACCAGATAATTGGTGTGATTGTCTAAAAAAAAATATTACTTTAAATAGTTGCTACAAACATACTTGATAACCTCAGAGAATGTTACAAGGAAACAAGTTATGTGACCACCTTAAATAACAACTCGAAATAAAAAAAAATCAGATGTCACTAGTGGCGACAAATGCCGTACAGTTCTATAACAAAAATACATAGGAAAATTTCGACAGCTCGGTAACTTGACCTGTGGCTCAGTTGGTAAGAGCAATGCTACGGTGCAACATGGTCGTGGGTCCCACCGTGTCGACGAAATTTTTCTGTGTTCGATCTTTGTACTCATAATCATAACAAAACTAATGGAGCTATTTCACGAAAAATCTCAATAAAAACATATTGTTTATTTCAATAACATCGATTTTTCTGTGTAAAGCGCTTGGTTTTATATATAAAAATTAAATTTAAAAATAGAAATTAATAATAGAAACATACGTCAAATGGGTCTATGATTCAGACAACTATGAAGCACATTGTCCTCGCTGATATTCCGCTATATTCCGTAATAACTTAGAGCACAGAAAAAAAATAAAACACGTCATACGCTTGAATATAAACTATTGTACTCAAAATACAATTATAATATAAAAACACGAAAAGTATAGATTCCAGAAGGAGGTATTTATTATACACTCTATATATACAATAGTCTCAGTACAGAACTTCTCAGTACTAAACAAATCGACCTCAAAAGTTCATAGAATTACATCTATTTGCCAAGTTTAATTGAAATCGGTTACCGGAAAGTGCCCGAAACCGGAGCCATAGAGGTATTTTGCCACCCTGAGAGGTGGAAAATTTTCTGCAAATTTAAATGGGACCATTACTGTGGTACCCCCTTTCCATAAAAAATCATTTATCGCGGAGTTATCGCGTAATGTACATACAGACATAAAAAAAGATACAGACGAATAGAGAACTTCTTTTGAACTCGGTTAAAAATATCTTTCATTGATGGTTTTCGTTAGTTCGGTGACAGGTTATAACAAACTGTAAAAAAACGTTTTTAGCATCAGTAGAGCTCTTTGTGAAAGAGTTCGTCGAGGTAAGTACTGCCACCTTACCTATTTTTGCCGCGATCCAGTAATGTAAGCATTACTGCGTTCCAATTTTGAAGGGTGCTGATGAAATTACAGGCACTTGGGACTTGCTAAGTTATGTCTCAGAATGACGAGCGCAGTGGAAGTAGTGCGATTTGAAGAACTGCAACTGTTATGGACAGGCATGTTGCTTACCACCAGGCGCACGACTTGTTTGTTCCGTCCATTGACATCATAAAAAACCTTGTGACTTTCATCATATACTTACATAGAATTCATATTTGATGTATGTATACAATATGAAACTTTGTATAACTTTACGTAGGAGTGTTTACTGCCATAACGTTGTCAAATTAGAATCATCAGATTGAGTACTGAAACAATAAATGAATTTCTGTAAGACAAAATTATTATTAAAGTATTTCACCCTGTATTCAGGTGTGCCTGGGTAGGCGCGGCTGAACCGACGCGTGTCGACAGTGACCTTCGATCGAAAACATCACTGTACAGAAAAAAACAGAATTACAAATAAAAAACAATTGACATGATTTTTACCTGTATTAGTGTTGGTACAATTTTCCATTAATAGTCATGCTTAATGTATATTATTTATTCAAAGTTACACAAATGACAACGTGGAAAAAGCTTTGCGGTTTTCTGAAATACGTAATGCAATACTTTTTCATAAGATTATTTTCAATGATATACTAGTGGGTAATAAATAAATAATATTCTCTAAGAAATTTCGGTGGCAATTTCTATTTTTATTTATTTATTTAGTACAGATAAAATAAAAACACATTTAGTAACAAAGAAAGCACAAACAAAAGGTACTGCTTATTTCTAAAAGAAATTTGATCCTGCAGACCTAAATACAGGACAAAATAATTACGATAACGGGTGTACGAACAAAATAAAATTATGTAATAAAAAAAAAGTATGTCGAAAATATTAAATTATTAAAACTATATAATTACTTAGATAAATACATACTTATTTCATATTATAATACCTATAAAATGGATGGATTAGTCGATAAATAGTGCTCATTAACCCTCATTGGGTCGTCAACCCAAGGGCCGAGAGCTACCTTGCCCAACGCATTAGCATAGCCATACAAAGGGGCAACGCTGCCAGTATCTTGGGCACCTTGCCGCGGGGACCCAATTTTATTCATATAATTTTAAAATCCTAGTTTTACTTTCTAGTGCTAACTTTTATTATACCTTACCAGTATATTATCAAAATAAAAAATATATAAACATTTTTCACAATTTAATATAATCGCAATGAGAATAATTAACTCTCATTTTGAAATATGCTAAGAATTTACTATCATGAACAGTGAAGGAGTGAGAATAAAAACTGGAATAGAAGGATGGAAAAGATAACTGGGACTTCACGAGAGAGCGACTATTCTATTATTTAAATAATATTGTAGAATATTATCATGAAGTATTATTTAATAGTCGAATGTAGTAACCTGAAACATTATTAAACATTTCACGATGGACATTGCCACTTTGGCTGTATACCCTGAGATAAAAGTTTACAAGCCCCATGTGCCTGTAATTTCACCAGCACCCTTAGCTTTCTAAATCGGAACGCAGTATTGCTTGCAATACTGCTTGGCGGCAGAAACAAGTAAGGTGGCAGTACTTTCCTGGACGAACTCTTTTCAAGGAGCTCTACTGACGAAAACGAAACGTTTCGTGCGAATCTTTGGAATATCCACAACATAGGGGTGGAACCCAAGCCTACATCTAGTGCCCCGGTGATGGAATGAAGAAGGCGGAATCAAATCGTGTAGTTCCATCGCACATTCACCGTGAGACATCCTGTAGAATACCAATAAACAGGCAACTTTACGGAGGTGTTTAAGGCTGTGCATCTTCGCCTCTACTAATTCTGAGTCACCTATAAGCCTTTTGGCGAGCTTTTCAATTGAATCCAAGATGACGTAAGACCATATATGGCTTTGTTACACCAAAAGTACGACTTAATGACAAGACATAGAGATTTTTCTCACCGGCTGAAGTCGATTTTGTGTTAATAAATGTGGTGACACCTTAATTCTAAACATTCTGCTTTATTTTCGTTAGATTCAGTGACCTCTGTGGGCCTTCTTGTTTTATTTACGGCGTCATATTTTTGTCCACGAGGGTCACTCGTTAAGTGTCCTGCGACATGAATGAAGGAATGGCCTCGTCACGGCGAGTGCGCACTTGATTTGTATTTAATTTGTGAGTCGCAGACAAAGGTTTAGTATGGGTATTAAAAATAAATAACATAGACCGTGTTTTTATTTTCGTAGTTACTTTGTGAAAGGAGATTGTAAATGACTCTTATTTTTGACTTATATTTATTTTTATCTGTTTTAATGGTATTATTCTATTGTCAAAATATAAGTATCTATACAATTTACTGTCATACAAAGCAGTTTTAAGTTTAAGTTTTTAGTCTGCTCAAATCCTGACTTGAGCATTGAGTAGAGTTCTAGAATACGATCCTTAGTGACGGACGCTACACGCTTTAAATGGCAAAAATCTGGCGCAATGCCCCACTGCCACTGCGCCCGTCACCCTAAGACTTAAATCCCATATGCCTGTAATTTCACCAGCATTCTTACCCTTCAAAACCGGAACGCATAAGTAGGTAAGGCCGCAGTACTTCCCTGGACGAACTCTTTCACAAAGAAAAAACAACTACATACAAAACTTACTTAATTAAAATTTAGTAGACAGATGAAGTTTGTAAGTCACTCGATTTTGGAAAAAAACAATTCAAACCATTGACTTACAAATAAATGGACGCCGGGTCTAATACAAAAACCACGAAAAAAATGTCCCAAGTCAACCTATTCGAAATTTAAATTGTAATGTCATCGCAGTATCGCGCTGTCAGTAGAACAAATGAAGACTAAAGCGGAGTTTGGCGCTCTGTATACGATTTTAGCGCCTTACAAGTGCGGACACTTTTTAGCGCGGACCCGACGTCCATATAATTCTAAGTCAATGATTCAAACAGACAAATGTTTCGGGCTGTTTACGGGTCTCAAGGTTATGGCTAACCGATTACAGGTACGTAAAAACAAAGAGTTTAATTATCAATGCGTAGCTATCGGAAAATCTAAGAACTCTATACAAATAACTATGCTCGTAGGTAAATAAACTATAATTAGCAAAGGACCATAATACGTTCATTTTAGTTTTTATTTTTCGTATTAGTTCCAAATCTGAGACTATTCAATCTAGAAAACTTCTTTTCTGAAAATTCTGGACCCACTTCGGATGTCGTTTGCTTACTAAGTCCGATTCAAATCCGAGAAATTACGAATATACATTGTATAACATGACATAAAATGATCCCTGTGACATTTCGGACCGTCATTTCTCGGATTCGGAACTGGGGGTCTACTCTCGATCTCCGTCTGACATCCGTCCGAAACAATTACTGCCAAATAAGCAATAGTTGATCCAATGAAAAGACGCGTGATGCGAATGAAGCTTCATACTTGACACTTGTCTTTAAATTTTGTCGAATATTACTTATTTGACAGTAATTGTTTCGGACGGATGTCGGGCGGAGGTCGAGAGTAGACCCTCAGATACGAATCGAACGTAGTGCGAAACGCTCTAAAGTGCAATAATTATAATAATAGTGTGCCAGACAACCCCAGAGCTTGGCAACGACGTGGGGAATTCCCTATACTATGAATACCAGAACATCGGACTCACTCTAGGACAGTTCCCAGAGCACCCAGAACAGAACCAATTTAGTAAAGTTCATTTCCAAAATTGGTTCCACCGGAAATGAAACCCAAAAGTTCACAGAGCACACAATGCAAACCGTGCCACCGAGATCGTCGTATGCAATATTTACAAATTAATAATGCAGTATTTACGAAGAGTATAGGTACAGTCCAGAGAATATCAAATTTGACACGGCGTTTTGGACCATTCTTATCGTAAGTGATATAGCGTTCAATTCAAATCTTAATTCTCAATCTTGACTCGCTCTCGACTCTACAAACAATTTTGTACTAACGATGATGATTTCGAATATATTAATTATAATAATAAATAATATATTAATTAAATCTAATTTCGTAAGTAATACGGTTCATTTTGCTTGGGTCGCGCGGCAGCGACACTGGCTTTATTTCAGATTTTTCTTAAAAACGAAATTAAAGCCATTTGAAAAACGTATATCGTGTACTATACGTATTCTTTTTAGTTCAGTTGATATAAAAAAAAAATGGTGTATATAAAGTACCCGTTGCATACAGCGATTTTCTTGTAAAATTTCGAGGTGAATTTGCGTTTTTTTCTTTAGTGAAAACTTTTAGGAATCGTATTTTCACACTGTATAATAATCAGTGTTTATCCTCAATTGTATATTTCTATATTGTATATTTTTTCCAAAGTGTATAATTAAACACTTTCACTGTTATGCGCAATCAACCAAAGCCATTTGATGTAGTATAAACCACGTATAGACCGTTAACACCAAATTAACCCAAAAACTCTACACAAAAGCTACAGGACGATTGATGTACATTCAAAAACAAATACGGTACACAACAAATCACAGTCGCGTTCTAGCAAGATAAGACATGTTACTAAAGACAGTCAGTCAGGTTTCCAAGTGAACTTTTTAGTCGATCGCCCCGGGTAACTGTCGTCACGGGTCGCGGGGCGCAATTAACGCGAGCACCCACCCGCAACGTGCCCCCCCACTTCACGCGGCCCCCGCGACCTGCGCGAGCGCACCTTCACGTATGTAACTTCGAGATTTAAGTAATTACTGATAGAATTGATACTTGATTGCTGTGGATCAATGCTACAATAAGGTTTTGCAAAACAATGGAAAAGAGAACGTGTAAACCGAACATTTTAGCTTTATTATACGATATAAATTATACATTTCCTTAATATTCTTTCTATTAGTACCACTAGCATGACTATCCTAGGGGTTGGGCGCCTGGAGACTCATACCATAAAGGCTACTTAGTTTGGGCTCTAGTCCCCCACAACACATTTTATTTATTTATCTATTTATTCAGGACATTCCACATAAAAAAACACTACACATTAAATTTCGAATATAATAGCTTAAAACTAAGTGCTTCTACACATAAGGAATATCACAGCATGCATTTCTCGAAGCATATGCAGCAGTAACGCTCCATGTGAAATTGTTCGTCCAGTGGCCACCTTACCTATTTCTGCCGACAAGCAATAACGTGAGCATTATATGGGTGATTTGATAACTTATGTCACAGGTGACAGGCGTTTAAAGCTCTAAGTGGTATTGCAACTGTTATGGATAGGCGTGTCGCTTACCACCAGGCACACGACTTGTTCGTCCCGTCACTTGGTATTATTAAAAAAGTACTGTAAATAAATATAAATATTTATTATTATTGTTTCAAATGAACTAAAGAATGGTTTTTTCAGATCCAAATGTAGCATTTTCTTTTAAACAAACCAATGTTTCGGACCCTTTACCCGTCCTAATGGTTCGGCCTATCGACTTGAAATCCGAGCTGGCGACTACTGGGTTTTTCGGAATTTAAGTTTAAACCGAAATTTACAATGAGTTTTTCGGTGAAGAAAAACATCGTGGTGAAACTTGCACGTCGAAGAAGGTTCACTATCTTTGGGAAATGTGTGAACTCCCCAACTCGCCAATGCGCCTGGCTCAATGGCAAGCGTGGTGGACTATGATCCAAACCCGCACCTGAGTGGAGACCCATGCCCAGCAGTGGGACGAAATAAATATTAAATATGAGATAACATCATATGCAAAATCGGAAACAACAACGATACTACAAACACCCAGACCCGAGACAATATAGGATAGTTAGTTTTCTATATTGATCCGGCCGGGGATCGAACCCGGGGCCTCGATGATGGTGACATCATGAAAACTGGCGTGCAAGCCACTCGACTACGGAGATCGCCAATGTGTTGATGATGATCGAAATGAAACCATGTTTTCGGACCGAAATGTTTTTTCTATTATTTATTATTTTTCTTTTTTCAACAGTGATGATTTGCATTAATATTAGACATAACTGGTGATGATTTTATCATCTTAGTCAGCCGTGACTATGTGATCTGCAAAGGGCCCAAATGTTGGTTTGTTTGAAAAAACGAATCTAAGCGGTTTAGATCCGAAAAAATAGTTTCATTTCCTATGTGTAACAATCGTGAAAACCTAAGATCTTGTATACATTGTAACAATTTATATTATATCTCATGAAAATAAATACATATCATACTATTCTACGATACTATTGGCGTCTAATAATTATTATTTAAAATTCGTTTCGATATTTTTTTTCTAAAAATTGTAACATATACTCAACATAAGAGACTATACTACTCCGCATGGCTTTAGTTGATTCCGCTTAACAGTGAAGGTGTTGAATCAATCACTTTGGAAAAAATAAATAGTAAAATTGAATATATACACTGATTAGTATACGGTGTGAAATACGATTCCTAAAGATTTTCACTATAGAAAAAAAACACTTACCTCGAAATTTTACAAGAAAACCACTGTATTCAATAGGTACTTTACATATACCAATGATTTTTTTAATATCATTAGAACACGTATAATATACGATATACATTTTTGAAATAGCTTTAATTTCGTTTGTAAAAAATAAATTCTGAAATAAAGGCAGTCTCAGAGTCGTATTCTAGAACTCTACTCAATGCTCAAGTCAAGATTGTACTGGAAACACAAGCACTGGAAATACGACCCTAATGGCAGGGACTTGAGTATGATTTCGAGTGCTTTAAACCATACTCAAATCCTGACTTGAGCATTGAGTAGAGTTCTAGAATACGACCCTCAGACTCCGAAAATATCTCTTACTATTTCGTAAATATTTTCTACCAATGTAGGTATAATTTGCTATATACAAAATGAAAAAAAAAAATGAAAGCTGCTTAATTAACCAAAACCCAACAATTCTTACAACACAGTAAAGAATTAGCACCTTTGTACTGCCGCTATAAGAAGATCTCCAACAAGTGACGCATTGAAATATATTGTTTTACACGTTAAGCATGTACAGTTACATAATACAATTATTATTAGTTTGCTAAGCTTTGATAATTTTATCCGAAATTAGTTAGAGTATGAACGCTCTCGTACTTTCAGAAAGTAGTGATCAGAATGTATACATCAGTCAGGGTTCGTATTAAAGTGGCCATTGGTAACACCTAAGCAACTTTATTCACCCAACCCTCGTTGAGAAACAAAGCGACCGGAAGCGGCCAGTTAACCGGCAAAATTCAAATTTCGAATGGCTGCCGAGAGGAACGGCAATATCCGTTCCATTTTCGCAACTCGATACATCCGAAAACGCGTTCGCCCGTTTCGGAATGGTTCGAAATTTGAAGGATGTAACGGTCCGAATTTGAGAATGACCCCATTGGTTACAATTTACAATTACAATAATATTTTACGTAAAAAGTTTCTATTCTATATTCCAAATAGAAATTTCGAAATATTGTATACCTTATTCATAGTTATTTCATAATAATTAAGCTTTGAAAATAATGCTATGGTATTTTTACATACAACTTTATAGATATCATTGTTGTTTGACTAATAGTCAGACTATATCGCACACGAAACTAAATGTTGTCGTAACTCATAAATGATGGATTTGAGAAAATACGTATAAAGTATTTGTAAGTTCAAAAAAATACTGAATTGTATCAATAAAATTATATTCTAGTTTATAAATGAATAATTAATTACCATGTATAAATAAAAATAATACCATAGATTAGATTTTTTCACAATTTAAAAAAATTTACGAATCGTGTTTTCTAAATCCCATAATTTGAGTTATGACATTATTTGGTTTCATGTGCAATATATGGTCCTACTGCAGGACACAGACCTCCTCTCACATTGAAAAGAATTAGGCTGTAGCTCCCACGTGAGCCCAATGTAACACACACATCATTAAATTGCTTTCCAGCTGTGTACAGGTTTCCACAAGATGTCTTTTCCATTACCATAAAGCTCTAATTAAATTTGAGCTTAAAAATTAAATAAACATGAAATTCAAAGAACACAGAGATGCACGCCCGATTTCGAACCTACGACCCTCTACTTGAGAGGCGGTAGGCTACCACGGTAGCGTTATTTTTATTATTTGGTAATCTAATATGATTTCTTTTTTTTCAGGTAAGCTTTCGAGAATATAAGAATACTTCTACGTACGTTACGTACACGTAAGTAAAAAATACTTCAGTGGTATTTGTAAAACGTGTAATCCTTTTTATAAGTATAACGAGCCATTACCGTCGACTTGGTGTAAGGGACAAAAAACAAATAATATACAGGAGAGGTTTTTCAAATATTTCTACTTAAAACGGTGATACTAAATTTTATTTTAATATATAATTATGAATTTTGTAACAGATTGTGTGACAGCTAAATTTTTTTTAAACAACGGATATTAAGGCATACAATATTTTTGCTATCTTTATCTAAAGATTTTTGATGCTTTCGGGTATTTAAGGTAACTTACGATTAAAAGTATGCAACAAAGTTCAACATGTTTCTGCCACTTTGTTTATAATAAACGACGTAATAGTGATTTACTCATGTCGGTTGTCATAACATCTGGGGTGGCTTACGTTATGATTTTTTTAATACTAATTCTAACGGTTACTCTACAATATAAACAGTTGAGCTGAGTATAAACTTAGTTTTAGCTATAATTTTTATTTCACGTAATGTTGGCGGGAAATGTCGGCGCGTCCTTGTCAGTTATTAGTTTAAACTATCATTTCCAAATATCATTTTATAAAATATTTAAAAAAAGACATATTTCAAAGTCTAGAACTGCTATTACTTCCAAACGTAATAATTTTTAAATAATTCATTTTGTCTGAATATACTTGTAAAAAACAAACAAAAGATTAGAAATGTAGGCGTATATTGATAGTAAATATCTAGGGTGTAAAGCAGACATGATTAAATAGATTTTACGTAACACAGTTAAACGTGTAAGAGATTCCATCACCGCTTGTTACAGATGAGGAAAAACTAGGTTGTACTATGAACGGACTTATTCTTGACACGTTGACATCCTTACGCCGTGCCATTAGTTAGAAATAATGTAACTGATTTAGATTTTATTTAACTATTTACAGAATCACCTAGCTTTTCAACAAAAAGCTATGTTCAAAATTAAAAATCTTAAAAAAACTTTTTATCGTCTCGATGGTATACTTTTGCAATGCTTGCCATGGTGGTAAAAGGATGTTACAATCGGCATACGGTACTGCCCGTTTACAGGTACATCATGCGGGGAGGCACGTGCACGCCATCAAAATCAAACTTCTACACAACTTCTAAACAAAATCTTACATAAATACATAGTAAGAAATTCGAAATTAAACTTTTATTAAAGATACGAAGACTGAACATACACAAAGAAAAATTCCTTCGATCTGACTGAACTTGAGTCTCGGTTCTCGGTGTTGCAAAAAAAATGGAATACCAAGGTAGCAAAAACGTTATTATACATAGGGCGCACTATAAGTTTCCGGAACTGGCCACTTACATAAACAATATTTAAAAAGTAATTACAACATTTGAAAATGGAACTCTTTGGCTGTACAATACAGTCCGTTTTATCTGACTGTCGCTTGTTATTACATTGTGGCGTTATTTTAGAAATTGGTTGTTTACATCGTCATGGATTTAACTCGTGAAAATTTTATTAGTATGATTTTCTACGACTTTAAGTGAAACTGAACAGCTCTGCGGAGTTTCGCTCGGCTTCAAACTGCTTTTGGCGATGAAGCACAGACGACTATTTATAGCTGGTTTGCAGAATTCAAACGCGGTCGTGTGAATCTCAGAGATGAATTTCGTGATGGTCGCCCGTCCACTGCTGTGAACAACAAAAACATCGATGCTGTGCGCTGTATGATCAAAACAGACAGGCATGTGACATACCACAAGATTCGAGCATCTTTAGGCATAGGCATGAGTCAAATACAATCAATACTACACTAACATTTGGGTGCGAAAAAGCTGTGCTCTCGGTGGATTCCACACAATTTGATTGAGGCTCAAAAAACGGATGGCGTCACTTGGTGTAATGCCATGCATACAAGATTCTACGCAGGGGCATCAAATTTGGTGTGGGACATAGTAACAGGTGACGAAGCATAGATTTATAGTTACAAACCCAAAACAAAGCAGCAATTGAGCGAATGTGTCTTTCGAGATGAGCCGAAACCCCAACCAAAGTGGCGCGCGTGCAAAGTACCTCTAAGCGGATGATTGCTTCTTTTTTTAATAAAACTGGACACGTGGCTACTGTTGCTTTGGAGAATCGTTGTACCGTGAATAGCGATTGTACACGACCATTTGTTTGCCGGCAGTCATTGACAAACTCCGTAAAAATAACCGTAAACGCCGTATCATCTTGCACCACGATAATGCCAGTTCTCACACGGCCAGACAGACAAATGAATTTTTGAAGGTGAACAACGTTGACCCTATGAGCCATCACGCGTACAGTCCCGACCTAGCACCTTGTGACTTTTATTTATTTCTATAAATTAAGAACGCGGTCAACGATTTTCTTCACCTGAAGAGGCCGTCGAAGAGTATGAAAAATATTTTTCAGAGATTGTCACGGAGGAGTAAATGCCTTCAAAATAGGTTCATTCGTATGAAAAAGTGCGTTAACGCTAACGGAGAATATTTTGAGAACCAATAAATTCAATTCTGACTATTTATAGTATTTTTTCTTATTATATAATATTGACTCTATTTTTTTGGATCCAAATCGTGAATATTTGTTTCTTAAAACGACTCAGGTTTTGGGCACTTTACAAGTTCCATTTCTGTTTAGGCTTGACAGTGTAAAGTAAAAGTATGTTTAATGCTTTTGTAACTAATAAATACACTTAAAATAATAATCCGAAACAATAATAATTTCAGTCGCAATTGCGTAAACCTAGGAACTGTAAAAAAATAGTAATTTTAATATGTGTAAGAAAAGTCGATTGATCAATTTAAATTTAGTACTGTATTGCACGTGATAGTGAAGCAATTTCATTGGTCAATTTGAATTTCGAAAGACATTTCACGTGATATTGAAACAATGGGATTGGTCAGTTTGATTTGTTACTGCATTCGCAAAGCAAATGAGCCAGAGTCGTAGTGTCGTAGCTCGACGTCGTCCAGAATATAGCCGCCTACGACTCGTAGCGTGATATTACGAATGCTATGGTTATTTTCAAGGATCCAAAGCAATTAGATTGCATGAGAGGAAAATCGCACTCCGATGCTGTGTTCTGTCTATGTTTCAGTCTGATAGCAGGATTTTTCTCGATTTATTTAATAATTTGTTTACTTCCTATACATATTTTATCTTGCTAACTAATTAAGAAAAGTTGTTTCTTTGAATAACTTTTTTTTCTGTGTGGACAGTTTCTTATCTCAAAGTATTATGTCACATTTTCATAACAAAGTAGCTAATTGCAAAAATTTTATATATATCGCAACTTTGGTGTAATAAAGACAACTTGACAACTGACATACAACTTGAAAATGATAACTTTTCTGGTGACAGTTTTTTTTGTAATACCGAGTGACTGGACGAACTTGTCGTTGGCCTGGTGGTAAACGACACGCCAGTCCATAACAGTTGCATTGCCAATCAGAGCTTTAAAACGCAACGATCGAAGGGGCACTGCCATTGCGCCCGTCACCGAAGACGTATGTTGATAAGTCCCATGTGCCTGTTATTTCACCAGCACCTCTACTCTTCAAAACCAGAACGCAGTAATGATCACATTACTGCTTGGCGGCAGAAATAGGTAAAGTGCAGTGCAGTGCTTCCCTTGACGAACTCTTTCATAAGGAGCGCTACTGCTACTAAACTGCTATCTACTATTAAACTGCTATCTACTATCTCAAAGTATTATGACACATTTTCGTAACAAACTGTAGCTAGTTGCAAAAATTCATATATATCGCAACTTCGGTCTAATAAGGACACGTCTGCAATATAAAAACTTTTCTGATGACGGGTTTAAGGATTCTCCGAACGAAATTGATCGTTAACTTTTATGTTTAAATAGGACATGTTATATCACACATACATAGTTAGTTTCATGTGATAAAAATACTTTTATCACGGGTAAGTACCATATAAGTATGATGTGTAATTTCATTGTATATGAACAACGCTTTTTTCTGCTACTGATTATACTATAAGATAGTAAGTAATCTACCTAGTTTTAAAAACGCAAAATGTGGTAAGGCATCTAGGGTCCTTTTTCATATAAAACTTTCGATTTGAAATAGAAAGCTGCCATCATTTTCGGGATCCTTCATCAACAGTATTCGGAATTGAGGGGGTTAATTTACCTAAAATGTGAATGTTTTCTTAGTACGGATATACCCATTTCGTCATCAATGCGTATAAAATCTCTTTTTTACTGTTTGTTTTCTAAACATTCCAAAATTTAAATTGTTTCATGTTTTTTTTAATTGCCTAAAGTATTTAAATACGTAAGTATCTATAGAAACACAACTTCATTATTATCTTTTGAGACAATAATTTGTAGCAAATACTTAATAGGAAATAGCAATTAGTTGCTAATGTACTCAAATTTCAGTAAATATTAGGCATATTAACTAAAATAACTGATAACTCACGTATTTAAGTCGAATTTTTCCTCAAATACAGCAGCAGATGTACAAAAGTTGTCTAAACCGATGAACGTACGCCAGTACGCCAAAGTGTTTTTCTTTGGTCACTTATTGGTTTTACTCATCGGTTTTCTATTTGAAATAATACGCATATTCAAATATAATCACTTTTGAGAAGTCCCGGGATTTGGAAAAGGGAATGTCCACACTATTCTTTAGTTTAACTAAATTAATTCCCCCAATTTCAATCACTGTTCATCAATTTGATCTGATATTGTATCTAATTGAAGCCTTTAACGCATGTGAGCCCAAAATTAGTTTGAAGGAACTTTAGAAAACCTAAGGAGCAACATAAAAAGCGAACAAAAACATTTATACGAACAAGCAAAGATGCCAGATAAGAAGTCCAATGGAACACAATTAATAGCACTTATCTCGACTAATTAGCGATTGCACGACCTAGAACCATTAATGAGGCTGAGGCAAGATTCTCTGACGCGGACTCTCAGATCCGGAGATTGGATCAGTTGCATTGGTTCACCACGGTTCGGTGGAGACGAGAGGAATTGAACAGTTTCAAGGTTGTTTTTCAGATCATTTTGTAATACACAGCAGTAGTAATAGAGCTCCTTGTGAAAGAGTTCGTCCAGGGAAGTACCTATTTCCGCTGCCAAGCAGTAATGTGAGTATTACTGCGTTCCAGTTTTGAAGCGTAAGGGTGCTGGTGAAATTACAGGCACATGGGACTTGTCAACTTATGTCTCAGAGTGGCAGGCGCAGTGGCAGTGCCCCTCCGATCTTTGCGATTTAAGCTCTAAGTGTCACTGCAACTGTTATAGACAGGCGTGTAGCTTACCAACACAATTGTTTGTCCCATCACTTGATATTACAAAAAAATACGCCTATATAATGTCAGCAAACATCGTAAAGTAGATGAGCTTTAGTGATGTTTCGTTTATTGATATAAAATTTGCGAAAATTAAATTTTAAAAAAGACATTTCCTACCCTTAGTATGATAAAACCACATGTGATCATACGTCCAAAGTATTATAAGTAAGTAGAGCTCCTTGTGAAAGAGTTCGTCTAGAGAATTACTACCACATTATCTATTTCTGCCGCCAAGCAGTAATGTAAGCATTACTCAAAATTATCACTAAATCTATGGAATGTCTACGACCTTACTGGTTCCTATAGATTTGAAAAATAACACATTTTAAGCCTGGTTATAATTTTAATACTGAAACATTTCTAGACCTTGTCAAACAACAAGTAAGTAAAACAAACTTTTCTAATGAGTATATGATTTGCCTATAAATTTAATTCCTTTCGATTCTCTTTCGAGTCATCTTCATTCAATAAAAATCAAAGTGTCATGTAATTGAACTACCCTTGTGGCTAAGGCATTTCATACTCTATTAACGAATTGTTAAAGCAGAATATTGAATGGTTTTTCTAACTCAATTGGAAATCCCAACCAATATTCACGAAAATTGGCCAAAGTATTTATCGCTCGATCTAAAAAACCATAAGTCAACATCCGAGTCAATGACAAAACGACAAAAAGGCCACATTTCCGTCCGTTTTCGCGTGTCGCCGACAGCCATTCACCATATGACACACAATAACCGTGGCGCAAGAACGTTTCAACATACGGTACCGCAAGTTTTCCTTTTTTCGTGGGAATTTCTGACGTTTTCACCACTATACAAAACAATGCAGAAAACTACCTTCATGGCTTATACACTTTACTTCACTCTTAACACTTAAGCATAAAGACGGTTGCTAAAGCTAAGCTGTATGCATTTACGTGGTATATAGAAGATATTATCGTTATATTAACGGTGTAGTAGCAATTATATGCGGTTAGAATTTAGCAAATTCGTCCGTGGGGTTCACAAAATGGGCCTCTAATTAATGTTTTGAAGAATTACAGTTAGTTCGTCAGCTGAAATTTTCATTGGTTCTGATATTAAAAGTTTTTTTATGATAGCAAGTGACGGGATGAACAGCTTATACCATTGAACGAACAAGTTGTACATAGTTACCCCGTCACCCTGAGACGTAAGGTGACATGTCCCATGTGCTTGTAATTTCACCAACACCCTCACCCTGCGAATCCGGATTACTACTCGGCGGCAAAAATATGGTCATAGTACCTCCCTGGACGAACTCTTTCACAAGGAGCTCTACTGCTACTACAACTTCTATTGCTACTGACAACATGTATTTTGATATACCATCGTATCAGGATTCAAAAGTAGCTGCGTGGGTACTTTCTTTTATGCCATATTAATGGACTTTGAGAGGTACACAGGTCCATAGCATTTAAAATATCAACGATGTACAATGGCATGAAGTCAAATTATATTATAATTAATATAATATGACCTGAAAACATGTTCGGAAACGCAAGCAAATTATTTCTGACAATCGCCGGCCGCAGTCGCGGCACGCTCGCTTCTCTCGCTCGGCTCGTGCTGCTCTTTCATATATTAACCTAACCTAACCTACTGAATGGAGTGCGTAACCAAGCAATCTAAATTTATTAGTAGATCAATATCAAAAGATATACTGGTTATAAATGTCATCAATCGTTAAAAGAAAAGACCAATGACAAAAAAAGAGGATCAAATATTATTTTTGAATACCAAATATTAATTTAGTATGTTTAAACATAACAACATTGTTACCTTGAATACAGTTCATTTATAATATATCCGTAGATCAACTAATATAGATGGAACAATTAATATATACTTTTATCAAACATAAAAAAAATATCGTTTATTTAGAAAAGTGCACATTTATAACAGGTCAATTATTTCTTTGCGGATATAACATCACGATTTTGAATTAATTGTGGTGGTCGATTGTCAATAGTCGCGATTTGGTACAAAGAGCATTGTCCACCATCTTTTTTTCATGACGTCACACACATTCCACATTTGAACTGTCAATAGTTTCAAATTACACACTTGCATTTCCTTACAGTATTTATAAAAGTATCGAAAATAGTAGTTGTACGTATTAATGGGTGGAATCAACCCCCTTTCAGTGTCAAGCAACTAAGTGTAACACTCTGTATAAGCTGACGTATGAAAGTAAAAAATGATTAATAAGTAACCCAAGTCATATTAGTATGACTTCAAACACGCCCACGTACGATTTGCCATAGTTTTGTAATAAGATAAATGGCGTAGTTATTGCGTTGCGTTATTTTGATAACATCGCCAAGGTTCAAATTGTGATGGGATTTTAATACATTTTAATTTTAGATTAATTAAAGGTTGAATTCGTTATTTAAATCGCGAATTAATGTTAGTTTTTGACGTTGTTTGGGATTTGATTTTGATATCAAAGCTTTTAGGTTCGAAACTTAATTGTTAAGAAAGAAACCGTAATGGTAAAACTTAAGTATTACATTTCGATAAATCATCTTTATTCTATTGGAAATAAAACATTTTTTTCGCATCTGAATAGCTTATTAATGTTTTTTCAAACAAACCCTTTACGGTTGTACCACGGTTTACGGTTATCGGTGTGTCATTCGCGAAAACTCGATACCTACGTCTTTCTTTTCATTGACTGTCAAAGTTATTGTTTTCAGGGCAATGTTTTTGCAGTTTGTATACACTTCTATATTAAGATTCGGGTTGATATTCAAAATTTGCCAACATAACAATAATTAGTAACTTTTGTTAAAAATTATTATTTTTAAACTGCTTTCGTGGCCGAACGTGGTTACCATGCTACGCAGACGTCTCAGGTTCGATTCCCGGGCCGGAAGAAATATTTGTATGTCCTACATTTATTTATCTCGTGAGGTTGTGTGTAATTTGTGGTTGTCTACGTGTGTCCATGGCACTCGCGATACAGGGTTTCCCTAGTGCCTGGCTGAGAGTGTGTACGTTATTATTATTAACTTGTTGTTTTCAAAGAAGAACTATCGTAATATTACGTATAATGTTATCTAGAGTACACGTAATATTCTATTGAATTACAATATACAATAATACCTGACGAGTATTTGCTTATGTTACGTCATTCTGTGGTTTGTTTCAGAATTTTCAGTAATTTACATTTTGGATTATAATTATTTTGCTATTGTTAGGTCTATTTATGCGTCATTATTTTATCCAGGTCAGCTATTCTGCACGTAGACCTTTTATTAATAATAAATTTACTACGAAATTTTCTATAAAATATTCAACACCTCCCACATAAATTGTTGCAAGTCAAAATATCATTTTTTGCTTTTTAGTTTAAATATATTCTATATCTATATGTTTTATATAGATAAAATTCAAATTTTTCAAATATGAAACGTATGATATAGATCATACGTTTCATATTTGAAAGTAAACATAACACTAAGTGATTTGTTTACTTTTAAATATGGAACCCATAATATACATAGAAAAGGATATATTTAAGTTTAAAAGCAAAAAATGGTATTTTGACTTACAACAACTTACGTATGGGGTAGCGATATGTTCGATTTTTAACGGATTAAACGGGTAACCCCATTCAAATTTGAATAAAATAATCCACCTCTAAGGATGACAAATTAGGGGATGAATCCGTCTTATTAGATTTGAAATCCATAAACCGATTTCAATTAAACTTGGCAAATAGATTCTACAAACATTATGAGGTCGTCTTTTTTTTATTTAATAAGTTATCATTCATTACGTGCAATTATTTTATAATAAATTATGAGTGTTTTTTATGATATTAAACTAAGTAAGTAGGCAGCCGACATTTTCTAGTAGGTAAATCCTCTTTGCATAAATATTGTGACGCCATTCCGTGTGTTTGTCTGTCATCTCACGTAGCTGCGGTTACACTATTTATAATTCGTTTATTAATGTAATTAAATTAATATTAATGTAATTAACTAAACCCGTATGAGTAATAATAATAGTTTTGTAACTTATTATTATTAAACTGAAATAACGTATTTTTAAGGATAAATGAAAAACTTGTTTTGTTCACGTTTTGTTTTTATTCTTGCTTTGTAAATTTTGACTAAATAACTTGTGTACACAAGTTATTTAGTCTATTTCGTCAGTATTTCGTGGAGTACTCTATGTGAAATTCTAAAAATGAAACGTTAAAATCAATACCGTAATTTAAAGAAATTGTCAACTTTCAGGAAAATTTCAATTTCAAACAAACATCTAACAAATATCTAAATAACCTTTTATTGCAAGTTATTACTATAACTTTCTTACCACGAAAATTATAAGCTTTTATTCTCCTCCCGATGTGTAAAAGTGTTTGCGCATCGGACCATCATTTTCTCGGATTTTAATCGAACTTAGTGCACAATCGACATCGGAAGTAAGTCTTCTAGATTTGTATAGTCTCGAATGTCGTGTGCAAACGCACTAACGGGGCTTAAAAAATTGAGATGTCTTTAGCCGTCGACAGTGAAAGGGAGTAAATAAATAAGTTTCTCCTTAAAACAACCAAATGCCGCTTTGAATCGCTCTAAGATATCTGGAGAAGAATAAAAGAGAAGGAAGGAAAGTTATACGTGGTAGGAAACCCTTGATGCAATAAGGCTATATATCTACTAAATTACAGCAGTATGTAGGACTGCAGTATTTAAGTACGTGCAGAATAATTGAGTGGCAATAGAACTCCTTGAGAAAGTGTTCGTCCTGGGAAGTATTGCCACCTTACGTATTTCTGCCGTCAAGCACTAACGTGAGCATTACTGTGTTCCGGTTTTGAACGGTATGGGTGCTGGTGAAATTACAGGCACATGGGACTTGTCAACTTATGTCTCAGGGTGACGGGCGAGGTGGCAGTGGCCCTCCGATCTTTGCATTTTAAAGCTCAGAGTGGCACTGTAATTGTCCATAATATGGACAGGCGTGTCGCTTATGACCCGGCCCACTACTTGTTCACTTGGTATTATAAAAAAATGACAACTTTTCAAAAGAGGTTTAAAGATCCCAATCCATCAAATGTCAACGATAATGCCTATGCACTCTTGCCTTGAAAAGGCCCAAGTTATACCGTTCATTGAACAAGTCTTCAGGCAGGGAATTTCACTCCATAGCCGTTCGCCGTATAAATTTAGAAGCGTAACGCATCTCTCATATCTCAATCTTTGGAATATCCACAATATAGGGGTGGAACCCAAGCCTACGTCTAGTTCCCCGGTGATGGAAAGGGAAAGGCTGAATTAAATCGTGAAATTCCATCGCACACTCTCCGTGATATATCCTGTAGAACACCGATAAGCAGGCAACTTTACGACGGTGTTCAAGACTCTGCAGTTTCACCTCTACTAATACCGAGTCTCCTATAAGTCTCTTGATACGCTTGTCAATTGAATCCAAGATGACCAGAGAATGCTAAGAAAGCTTCGCTTGCTTCGATGAATATTAACTTAATGAATTATTAAAGGAATAATATAACCACAACGATGTTAGTTGAAAACTTTTTTATACTTAAGTAGGAGACTTGTAAAATTTCACACTATACATACTTTGTTTCATGTATTTCTTGTTTTTCGTAACTTTATTGAATGTTTTTGAGAAATCACTCCAGTAGTTTGTTACAATTATTAATACAAAGAACACTCAGGAAACTCGCCAAACGCTGTGCCTTACTAAGCCACGGAACGAATTAGCGGACCTAACGAATTTTTCTATGTGCTTGTTGCATATCTTTGTTTTTTTGTTCTTAACGCCATGTGTCAAAAATCGTGTAAAGTAGTTCGTATTTTATATATATTTTATTTAAGTGACGGGACGAACATGTCGTGCGCCTGTCCGCAACAGTTGCAGTACCACTCACAGCTTTAAATCGCTAAGATCTGAGGGGGCACTGCCAATGCGCCCGCCATCCTGAGACATAAGTTGACAAGTCCCATGTGCCTGTCATTTCACCAGCACCCTTACCCTTCAAAACCGGCGCGTAGTAATACTGACATTACTGCTTGGCGGCAGAAATGGGTAAAGTGGTAGTAGTACTACCCTGGAGGAACAATTTTCACAAGGTGCTACTAAATTGTTATGGCTTTCATGTGTTGAAACACTTTTGACGTATGTTGACATATGGATTTATTACACCAAAACATTAGTATTAAAAAAAATGTCGTAATTATTATAATTTTAATGTGTACATAATAATTGCGAGGTTATCTTAAATAGGATTACCGTCTCATCTCCTTGTAATCGCGAAATAATCCGATTAATAATGACCTCTGGAAATAGAAAGGTTTAATAATTAAGAAAAACACTGTACGTACTTATGGCTAGAGGCATTGTCTTAGTAAATGTACATACTTATACATAAAACGATATCTGATTTTCGCACGACCGCTTGCTAACTGTTCTTACGTATGCACAGGGTGTTGGACTTTTATAGAGGCTATAAAACTATTTGGAATTGTTTATGATGCTGCCTTTGTAGGTAAACTATGTCTGACGGCATGTCTGACTTTTTATAGCAGTTTCATATGATTATCTTCGTTCTTTTTTTTAGCAATCAGTACTTACTTATAGTCTTGTAATAAGATAGAATGCAGGTTTAAAATTGCAATGAAAAATATGACAGGTTTACTGTACTTATTCTATGTGCCAGACAAGCACACCAATTATCTGGTTTCAGAGCAGGGAATTCCCTGTACTACGAGTACAGGGAATTTCCTGCTCTGAAACAAAAATTTCCTGTAACCACAGTAATGCCACGGAATTCACCTATTTAAGAAAAAATCTTCATTTCCCAAATCCGATCTTCAGGAAATCGTACTTAAAACCTCCACATTCAAGGTCACATTGCATACCGTTGGGCCACTAAAGACACGTACCTTTGTACTTAGGATTGAAATCGAATTCTATGCTACTTACAATATGTTTACGTAATTTTGCAGCCAGTGTGCTGTTGTACAAATTGTGCTGCTATAGAGATCGTTTGGGTGCGTACAGATCTGGCGAATGTGCCACGAATGCGCTGCACGTGCGCTACACGCGTGCTGCATGCATGTAGCTAAATACATGTTAATATATTAGAGCGGCATGCGGAGAGTTCGAACTAAGTAAAGCACGTGTGCAGCTCGCAAGCCGATCGCAAACAGGCGCATTTGCTGCGCTTTCGCTAGATCTGTACGCACCCGTATTTAAAAAAAAATATTGTTAACATAATATTGCAACTGCCTTGGAATAAAAACGACTTCCATTGCAGTCGACGTGCAATCGGCGTGGAACTGCAAGCGAACAGCACTAACCATTGGCAGGCGCAATGCAGTTCCGCTAGGCACTTGACTGTATTTTACACAGGCTACGATAGATTATTTTCATTTAAATTCAAAATATTTTTAGTTTTCGGTAAAATTTACCAAATCGGAATTAGGAGGTTATGTTTGTTAACCACCATCTGGTGAAAGATACTATACTGTGATTATGTGATGGAGATTGTAAAATAGTTATTTGCTTCAGCTCATAGGACTTCTTTTGGAAGCCCACGTAGTAAATGGTTACAGTCAATTACTTCACCTGGTTTGGTAAAGTAAATCACCAACTGGTAAAAGAAACGTTACTGTGATTATACTTATATATTAGCTCATATAAACTATAGGCAATAGCACCCTGTGCACTACACCAATCTGTAGTGGTGCAATTAATTCTTTTGCGCCACAACTTTGGGCAAGCGGCCTTGACTGACAAATTGTAAAAGAGGGGGGTACTAGAGTTCTTTTGCCACAGCTGATGATGCTTTTTACAGAAGTCCACTGGTACAATCACCTGCTTTATGTATACACGTAGTAAAATAACAATCAACCAATGTTATGATAGTTTGTTGGAAAGCTATAATATGTCAACTTTTTACAATATTTACTTTTATTGAAAATAAATATTGCAAAAAGCATCAAGCAATATTTATTTTTATAGTTTTCTTCTGAGAGACATGCATACATGTGTCTAAACTTCACGCCTTTTTCCATCGGGGTTTTATCTACATTTTCCGACCAAAATTATATAAAAGCAATATGGTGTGTATCTATGTTGAAGGTGTGTTGTAACAAGAGCCTATTTGGTCTGGTCTTCTTCTAGGGGCATGGATTTTCTGTTAATTCGACATGTATTTAAGAATATCTGGTGTCCGCGACTTTGTCTGCCTAGAATAAATACTTCGAATAGCCTACTGTACTATTTTAATTTTCATAGTTTTATTTCACCCCAATACAAACTTTCAATCTATTTCACCCCCTTTAAGATTTATTTTAGTGGCAAAAAGTAGCCTACGTTCTTCTCCTAGGTATCACCATCTCTATACCAAAATTCATCAAAATTTTTGGCTTTTCTTTCTGTTTCTATTTTTTATTTATAATATCAAGTGATGGTACGAACAACAGTGCGCCTGATGGTAAGCTACACGCCTGTCCATAACAGTTTCAGTGCCACTCAGGGCAATCATCGCAAAGTCACCCTGCGACGTAAGTGGGCGAAGTCCCCCCTGTAATTTCACCAGCACCCTTACCCTTCAAAACCGGGACACAGTAATGCTAACATTACCGCTTGGCGGCAGAAATAGGTAAGGTGGCAGTACTGGTCGGGACGAACTCTTTCACAAGGAGCTCTTCTGTTACTAATAAGCTGTTTAGGCGTGAAACAGACAGAGTTACTTTCGCATTTATAATATTAAGTTTGGTTATACCTTTTTGTAAGGTAATGTTTCTTTAAGATCTAATAATTCGAAGCTTTAGACAAACTGATTTGGGATAACGTTGTGAAAAGCACAATAAGGACAACAATTTTTTGTCGCCAAATTCTAGTTCGTCTTTAGTTTTACGTATTTACAATTTTTTTTCCAATTATAGTCTTCTGCACGTTATTTGTGCTAGGAACTGTTAAATTATTATTATTGCAGTACTAAACATGTCGCTGCTTTTCAAAAATAGTGGCTCAATCTAAAATACTTCTTTTTTTGACTTAATACCGAGATTTGTTCAAAAAATGGTAAATTTTATTGTGAACGGGACGTCGATATTTTAACATGATGACAATGTTGAATTGAGTACAATATGTCAATGTTGCGCAGCTGACGTCTCAGTTTTTGAAATCATCTTCTCGTGGGGAATTAGATGCTTTTGAGACAAACCACTATTCTAGAAAGCCGTCGCTCTCCATCGTTATGTTACCAAAAATCATAGTGTGCACGTGGTTCGCGAGCTTGCCGCGAATGGAACGTGTGCGGGTCGCAGTGAGCTGACGATAACCAGCTACTCATTCGAGCGAGTGAAGACTGTTTCACGCGTACTCACTAGAACCTCGTTACTGTATCTGTCACGTTATAGGTACAGCTCGCGAATGAGTACCCGGCCTTATATGACGTACAGTCAGTGTCAACAGCGTCAGTGGTGTGGCCAAAGCATAAATATTCCAAAAAAACTTATTGTCTACAGTCATAAACTCCAAATGAATGTCGTAACCATCAATTAATCTATCAACCAATCTAACCATTAAGTACAATTCACACAAACACTGACAATGAAACGCAAGTTAACAAGAAAATTTTTCGCACGACCATTGCACCGAACTGTTGCGCGAATTTACACATGATTGCGCAAAATGCACACATATTGCACAGTGAAGGGCGCATATTGTTCAATGTATATGTGCTTTATAATACCTGTACTCGTGTAAAGTCTTTGTTGTGTCGTATTATGTGTAATTGGGAGTCTTTTGTCCGACTAGGGCTTAGTTTGATGATTAGATCATGATAGGTAGTGCTTACTTTGCCTACCGAAACATTTTTGACTAAACGCTAATAAATTATTGGGCTATTAAGAACTTTAGAATAAATAAGAGAGCTTCAAGAAGAGGTCTTTAAATTCTTAAAAATATATGTGCTTGTGAAATTACAGGCACATGGAACTTGCCAACTTATGTCTCAGGGTGACGGGCGCAGTGGCGTTGCTCCTAGATCTTTGCGATACAAAGCTCTGAGTTCTGAGAGTGCAACTGTTATGGATAGACTTGTAGCTCACCATCAGGCGCACGACTTGTTCGTCACGTCACTCAATATTATAAAAAAAAAATGTTTTTAAATCAAAAGTATACACAGGTTATAAAGACATTACAAGACTGCACTGTGATCCGCCTTGTCGCACACAAAGTTTTCAAATTTTTATTATACACATGTAGTCCCATCTTCTTAGAAAGCAGCAGTAGGTTTGTGTGGGCTAAATATAAGGATGATGACACATTTTTACGTCAAGTCTTTGATGACACATATTTTGCATCAAATTTTACATTAAGTCCCAGGTAAGTGAAATTATCTTAGGTAAGTGAATTACCTGGGATAATTTCTGCACAATTACCTTCAATTGGAGCTACAAGTAGTAGGGTATGTTGTCAAATCGGCTTAACACGAGAATTGCTATTTAAGTGTTTTATTATTTGAATGTTTAAATTATCGATATTCTTTGTTTTTGAAACAAATGACTTTTGCTTTCTTAATGAAAAAAAAACAATTTTCCTAATTGCTAGTCATGTGGAGTAGTGGAAGATGCATATCATTTGTTACTGGAATATGTCCGTTACGAACAACAGAGGGCGGTGTTGATGAGAGACCTACAGATCAACCGAACATCCCTAGGTGCTATAAATTGTATACTAAGCAATCCTCACACGAAACAGGCAAAAAGCTGTCCCTGGTTGTTAAATTGGTTCTCCAGCAGCGCCGCTATGACATCTAAGCTATAGTGTAGGATACAAAGGAACTTGCATATGCATACATACATTGTGCAACAGTTCCTAATTAAATAAAGATTAAAAACAAATGACTGCTTATAACCGTTTCCCTATTAAATTCAATTGTACGTGTCATTCAAAATGACACTTACAATTGTATAATTATCTTACGACTAACTACGCATTTTGGATAATAAGGATACTTACGTTGTTGTGTGTACTCGGGATCTCTTAGTTACATTTGTTACTATAGTGAAAAAAAGTATGGTTTTGCATTAACATTAGACATTTAGGGTCCACTGAAAAAAAAGCTGAGTGGATCCTTTTACGTACGCTACAGCCGTACAAATGACATCTACTTAGTACACAATAGTGTTGACTATCTTTATTGTCATTTCATTACCTATTACTAAGATTATAATTTTAATTAATTTTATTTTATTATTTTATTATTCTATTTTATTTTTGTATTAATTTAGCTTTATCGTTTTGTTTTATTTCTTTCCGTCTATTTTTGTGTTGTTGCGTTTTGTAAGAAATGGTTTCTATTCTATTCTAATCAGTCGATAACTTTACCATCTCTGTAAGTCGTGGTTATGAAACCTGTAAAGAGCCCGAAACATTGGTTGTTTGGAAAAAAATGTATACGCGATTTAGAACCGAAAAAATAGTTTTATTTCCGATAAAGGTACTTAATATATGCTAATCTCTACAAGTGACGGCAACCACGCCCCAGTGGATAGTCCGCCTAACTTTTTCAATTTTTGTATTTTTGCTGTATAAAAGTAATGCTATTAATCAAAGTCATTGGATAGTACAATATCAAACACTGCTGTTTCAATAGCTCTTTTAAAACAAACGCAAAAATCGGTTAATTTAAATAAGCGTAAACATGCAATCAACTCGCAACGAGGGCGGGTTAGGACCTATGCAAATGCATTGCCCAATCGGTTGGAGCTCACCAGTTAGCTGGAAATCTTTTCGCCCCTAAAGTGTGTTTACTGCATGTTTTAAAATTGGCTATAGTGTGCACTAGAAGATATATAACTAAAGTATATCATTATTCGTAATCCAAGACTACATTGAAGTAGTCGTAGATGTTTCTGTGACGATGCGGTTATTTTTTATACTTTTGAAACATTTTATTATTTTTTTCTTCTATTTTGTTTTTGTGGTGTCATTTGTGGTAGTCAAATAAATGTATTTTTTTCTTTCTTTACTTTTTCCTTTGTTGATGGTTTTAATGTTAGTCTTTAGACTAAATTATTTATATTTTTAAGGCATTTACAAAAACTGTCCACCTGCATACGTCCCATTTAACGTAGTTATAAGAGCCGAATTTCGGGAAATAATTGGTTTTGGATTTCTAGCACATGATAATATTACAAATGTAAATATCTTCCATCCCGTTGTAGGTGTCAATTGTGACTTTACTGCAATTGGTGGTGGAGTAGTCTATATTGAAACCTCCCGGATGGATACCAATGTTTTAATTCTACCCCAAATAGGTACAATTGTGTGTAAATGGTAGGAATAGCGCAGGGCAATTGAGACTTAAAGTCTTACGTCTCACAGTCGGCGATGCATTTGCGACATGAAGAATGCTTACTTAGTACCTATCGCAAATGTCTATATAGGCGGAGGTTACCGCAAGCTAGGCTGTTTGACTGAATGCCAGTGCGTACACCATAAAAACTGTTGGCAAGTCGCATTATTTGCGCGGATAAATTATGGAATACTTATTTTTAAATTTATGCTTAACTGTCAATGTCTTTACTGTCAAAAAAGCCATGGTAGCCTAGCCTAGCTCTATCCGATTCCAATTCCTCCTCGATCCTGGATGACTATATCAATCTATGATAAATGATGAGTTTGACACACTGAACTTTGAACGGTCTTATTGTAAGCTGCATACGGTTGAATTTAAATCTTAAAAGTATTAATATGCGTTTAACTTTGTACGAGGAGGTTCAATATCTAATAAAAAGAGCTCAGTATGTAACTACCTCCATGGACGAACGGTTATCATCCTAGACTGCCACGCAGAGGTCACCGGTTCGGTTCCCGAGCCGGGAGAAATATTTGTATGGCCTACATTTATTTCTCTCGTGCGTTTGGGTGTGATTTGTGGCTGTTTACCTATGTGTGTGTCCATGGCACCCGCGATATAGGGTTTCTCTAGTGTAGGGCTATGTGACTGCGTGTTAAAAAGAAGGAAATTATATTAAATGAGCGTGAAATCTTTTTTTAAATGAAACACGCTGTAAGTTAACATTATTCATGAAATTGACCTTACGGTTTGCCGCAGCAATGTACTGATTAGGTCATTGGGTTTTTATTTGATATTGTCAAACATTCAAAGCAAACTTGGCCTTTTTATTGGTGAGTTTTACTTATAAAACCCATACTATTTCCAATTACCTTCTAATAATATTTTACAGCGATAATTTTTGCCAAGTTCATGGTATTATCTCTTCATAGGTATACGAGGTGTCCCAAGACATGACCTCCAAATCAACCTTTTGGTTCGAGTGTCATTTTACGCACTCAACAGAAAATTTTAATTTTGTTTTAAATCTTTATTTATATAGGGGATTTGATCGTTATTGAACATGTTAGTTTCATTAGAAAATGGGTACATCAAGAAAATACTTAATAAAATCCAGACCAATAACTCAAAATAC
The DNA here is from genome assembly GCF_003589595.1 of Hyposmocoma kahamanoa. Taxonomy (NCBI): domain Eukaryota; kingdom Metazoa; phylum Arthropoda; class Insecta; order Lepidoptera; family Cosmopterigidae; genus Hyposmocoma; species Hyposmocoma kahamanoa. The sequence goes on along the minus strand of NW_020653391.1, from coordinate 3,894,851 downwards.
TACTTAATTGCACATGTATACAAAACTCCGCGGCACTACATGTGGTTGGAATGTATTCGGATCGATGCCTATGCGCGCTAACAATTGGACCCCTGGTGTATTAACTTCATGACTTCAATTCAATGACTCTTTTACGGCCCACAGGTTAAAAATTAGGCTTGTAAGTAATGCTGGGTCTTTTATCAGGCGCCATTTCATCCCTCATTTTCTTAGCTAAGAAATTTATTATATACTGTGCATATTTACAAATAATAATTTAAAACATATTTACTATCTTTATGAATTTATTATTAACTTTAAAAGTCAAAAAAGATTAAATGATTTTTTTCTATTTTACATGCTTAACGTATTTCGAAGTCTTACACTGTCACAAATTTAAAGAAACAGAGCTTCCAAACATTAAACGGAAACTTTTTATGATTTAATGTCTGAAGAAAAAGGTTTACAACCGCTGCTTCTTTGTTTCCAGTTTTTCTAATTCTAAAAAAAACTAAGTATAGGGCCACCGCGTGTACAATACACTTTATAACATTATTATTTGCGATTGGAAATTTTAATAAATTTAAGCAGGTTTCACTGCGCTTTCTGTCATTAAATGATCTTATTCCCAGGAGTAGATGTAAATACAACCTTTGGAACTTTGTTATGATTATTAACACAAATATATAATATACATGCAAAGAAAAATTTCTTCGATTTGACAGGATTCGAACTTGCGTCTGTGCCACACCAGGGCGATTTTGACGACTAACTTTTGTTATAAAAAGTACACCTTCGAGATAGAAAACCAATGAGTTTGAAATGCAATGACTTTTGAAAATATCCAGTTAGATCAAAACGGCTCCAGAGACCAATGCAATTTGACGATGGAGCAAATTATTCTATGTACTTCATATCACCTCAATTTTACTAACTTATGTACCGTACCATCTCAAAAGTGCGCCGTTGCGTTTCCCCATGTTCTTTCACCTTTGCTCCAGTTGCGCGCGCAGCCACCCGTGACGGTACGCGCCATCGCTTGCGCCCGCGCCGCAAAGATGTGGAAATTAACAGCTTCCGCTTGAATTTTAATGCTTTAACTCTAAATACTTTGCTTGAGGTCATGTTAGTTGGCTGTAAAATGTACCACATTCTCATAGGTGCGGAGGTAAAATGTCGGATTCGGCTGTAATAGTGAATTTGACGACTTCTATATCATTCCTTCAAGCATCCTCTTCTATATATAATATACCCATCAAAAGTGTCTACGGATCACGCTTTTTGTCTATAACTGAAAAACAGGGTTTTAAATACTTTTTTAATACCGTTGATTTTCTGGTCAAATTTATAACTTGAATTTGAAAATGAAATTGACCAAAAAAATCTATTGATGTTAAAAAACCTGGTTTTCAATCATTAGCAAAAATGTTCTTATCCCTAGCGTGTAGTTTCCGAAAAAAATTATTCAGCATTTGCACGGCGGCCGTTTCTTTTTATTTGAATTTGGAACATTTGAACTGCCTCTATGGCCGAAAGGTTACCACGGTGCTTTGCCACGCAGAGGTCCCGGGTTAAATTCCTAGATCGAGAGAAATATTTCTATGTCCTAATAAATGAGTTTGGGTGTAATTTGTAATTGTCTATATTATGTTCATGGCACCCGCGATACAGGGTTTCCCTCGTGCGGGCTATAAGTGTTTGCATTATTTACATACTTATTTTTTAACTTTCTATGGATATTGCTCAGAATATGCCAAAAGTAATGTGCAAAGATAACCCTCCAAATGTCAAGTGTCGTTTTTGCAGGCCGTTGCATCTATTTTTTCAAAATTCCATATTCAATTTATATCATAATTTTCCATTTAGTTTTAAACCTACATTATTAGCAGACGACACGGCTTTAAATATATTACGCCTACGTTACTTGCGAAATAACAAAGGGGTTAGCAGGTAGGGGTTAACGTAACCACGGCTACGTGCGTCCAATTTATTGCATAATATTATGTAAACGAAATATTCTTCATTCAGATACAAGTACGTTAATAAAACAAACACAATGGCCTTAGAACTATTACGAGTAAATGCAGAAGATATAATCATAGAAACAAAACTAATCGCTCCAATACTTGATAGGCTTTGTAAAAAAAACCATGTCAAAAGGGTCCATGACTCATCATATTGGGACTATGCTAATTACATGCCCTCGCTGTTTTTCTACCATGGTCCGTCATAAATTGGATTATCACAATTCAAATATTTATAAATTAAAGTTGCCTGCTTATCGGTATTTTACAGGATATATCACGGAGAGTGTGCGATGGAATTGCATGATTTGATTCCGCCTTCCCCTTTTCACCACCGGGGAACTAGAGGTAGGCCTGGATTCCACCACTACGATGTGGATATTCCAAAGAATCGCACGAAGCCTTACGCTTCTACATTTATGTGGCGAACGACTATGGAGTGGAATTCCCTGTCTGCAGACTTGTTCCCTGAACGTTCTAACTTAGACTCATTCAAGGCGAGAGTGCATAGGCATTATTTAGGTGTCCATGCTTCGTCGACTTCATCGTCACTTTCCATCAGGTGAGATGGAGGTCAATGCGCACTTATTTTATAAACGAACGATTTTTATAAAAAAAAGACATATATTGCTCTACGAACTAAATTACTTAGCCTCAAACCGTGATGTATCCTGTAGAATACCGATATGCAGGCAACTTTACGGCGGTGTAAAGCTGTACGGCTTCGCCTCTACTAATTCCGAGTTACCTATAATCCTCTTGACACGTTTATCAATTGAATCCAAGGTAGCCAGTGAATGCTAAGAATGCTTCGCTCGCTTCGATAAATATTACGTTAGACAATTTGTAAATCTGACCCATTACAAAACGAATAACATAACCAAAACGATTATCTCACAACAAAATGCAATACAGAGATTGCATTTTAACTGCAAAGTCAACAAGACCCTGAACCAGTTTGTGAGCATAACTAGGTGACAAGATGAGTCGTGGGAGAGTCACACAATTGTATTGAAACTTTCACGAGTATTTTAATTATGTATGTCGCCAATTTCAAATTAGTTTAATGGTTATTAATACGGAGATCTTTTTAATCTTAATTAGAGGTTTAAAACTGTAGTAAATTTTTTGGAGAAATCGAGTAGCGCCCTCCATTTTCTAGAGCGAAAATGTTATTCTTGTTTATTAAACACACACACAGATCATATTGTCCTTGTGTTTTATTGCTTGTATCTGTGTCTTATCTCAAAAACTCCTAATTCATTAGGAACAAGGTTTAAACAAAACTATGAGGCTTCCGGCCCGTAACCGACGTTGCTTCGAATATTGGTAACATTCGAGCGGTATAAACCATTTTAGCGAAGGAGAAACTTGATGTCTTATTCACAATAAAATTTTACTCAAAAAATTAATAACGCCGCATCTTCAAAATGAGTACTTTTTAGCAGAGAGGTTCTTAGATTCTACGAACGAAATATCTATGAAAGAAAGAAAGATTCCGTACTACCTCAAATGGCGTTGGTTGATTCTGCATAACAGTGAGAGCGTTGAATCAATGACTTTAATGACTTTTTTGGAAACAATATATAGTAAAATTAAAGATATACACTGATTACTATAAGACTTGAAAATTCGAATTCTAAAAGTATTCACTTCAAAAATTTTCATTTCAATTAGTAACTTGAGGCACAACTAAACATCTTTTTTTAATCTAAGGAACATGCTATATTTTAAACCACTGGGCACTCCTAAATTTTAATAATACCAATCGATACAGCGGAAACTTCCGAATCCAATGATATATGTAACTCATTTTCGACAAAATGTCCCTTACGTTAATTAGTACTTCTGGTATCATGTTACGCGATAACTCCGGCTTTGTGAACCGATTTTGATGATACTTCTTTTGTTAGAAAGAGGGTACCTCAAAAGTGATCCCATTTAAATTTGAAGAAAACATTGTACCTCTAAGGGTGGCAAACTAGGGGTAGTTTGCCACCCTTAGAGGTAGAATATTTTGTTCAAAAAAATGACCTCAAAAGTCATTCATCCCCATGGACGACTTTTGAGGTCGTTTTTTTAGTACTCTGTACTGAGATTATTGAGTATAGTTTCATTGTTCAGTCATTTTCACATTTTTTGCAGTTAAAGAGTGCGTTTCACCGAAGGTGCGAAATAATTAGACGTCGTAGTTTATCTTTTCTTCTTTCACAGTCAGTTTACGCTATATAACAGATCAATTTAACGCTATCTCAACCGCGTAATATGATTTGAAATCATTAAAAAAACTACCTTCCTTATAATTCAATTCAAAATAAACCATATACGCTAACAATTAAAGTCCGATTCGGTTTGTTCAAAGATGGAGCAATATGGATTTCTAGGAGGGGCATACTACAAAGTTATTAAAATACCAGTCACATGAAAAAGACTCCAATAACGTAAGGCATAACGTAGTGTTTAGTATGTCTAAAACGCATAGATGACTTATGGACACCGATGGGTGGTCATGCTTAATAATTACAGACAATTAAAAAAACGTGTTTACATGTGTGTTTTGTTCATATCGAACTTGAAGCGTGTAAACGTAGCATAATTGGTTTACTAATTAATACTTATTGGGGGGAAACTCAACCCTATTATTATGAATAACTACTAGTGTCTACGAGAGATAAATTTAAAGAGATTAACATTCTTACACTAATGTCGCAGTACATTTATGAAAATGTTATTTATGTTAAGAAAAATATTATTTTTTTAATAAAAAATAGTGACAGACATAATATTAATACGAGAAATAAAAATAAACAGCTGCTCTTGACAGTCGTCTTCATAAAGTTTCAAATTTATTTAAGGGGCAATGTACTACTACAACAAGATGCCGATTGATACTCAAAATTTGTCATTTGCGAGGTTTATAACTATTGTGAAACAAAAACTTTATACTAAGGGTTATTATACAACTTCTGCGTACTTGGATGACAAAAATCTTTGGTTGTGATCAGTTTATCTCTCTCGTTCAGGTATTCTCGATCTAAGATGTTTAAATTAAATATTGTAATGATAAATGTATTCAAATGTATATTTACAAAGAGCAATCCTTAGAGTTTCCTGCTCATTCTTCTCAGGGGAATTTGCCTTACGAATTAGCAGTAGAGTTTAATCAGTACGACGATTTCAAATGTAATTTGCTTACCTGTGAAATAAAGATTATTTTACTTGGACATCATAGTAAGCGAATGCTTTTAGCATTAAGTCCGCCTTTTGTACCCTTTGTATTGTGGTCAATAAAGTTTAATAAATAAATAAATAAATAAATAAACAGCTGGCAGTTGACGTATTAATGGATTGAGAAAATGGGAAATAAATGAATAAATTTGTATCAGAACATTCTTATTGTACCTGACTAATAAGTGTAATTGTACTCAACTCATCATCATCCCATTTACGTCCCACTGCTGGACACGGGTCTCCTTACGTCGATGGTTTAAATCATTGTGCGGGTTAGAGACTTCACACGTATTCCGAGGGCTGTGAACATCTTCCTCCTTTTTCCGAAAAGTTGTGAAAAAGGGCGCAACCTGAGCATAAGCAATATGGAAATACTATTAATAACTTTTTTTTATAAAAAAAACCGAACGCTTTGTTTTTTAAAAAAGAAACCGAACATTGTGGAATTACATCCTATTTGCCAAGTTTTCTTGAATTCGATTTTTTTTTTTTTTTTTTTTTTTTTATACGACAGACAAATGACTCCACTCCACCTGATGTTAAGTGGAAAATGGTATCCAAACGCGAAGGAACCTAGTGCAGCGATGGGACCCTCACTGCACTAGCCACCTCCACCCTGCCTGCCTACAATATGCCGCTTCACGCCTCGTTTGAAGGACCCCATATTATAAGAGGGAGGGAAGACATGTGCCGAACATGTAACAGAAAGTGGGTGAAATCCTATAAACTGGATTCATCCCCCAACTGCCTCCAAGGCTGAAGGGTTACCATGCCACGCGGAGGTCCCAGGTGCGATTTCCGGGCCGGGAGAAATATTTTTATGGCCTACATTTATTTCTCTCGTGAGTGAATTTGAATGAGACTACTACAGAGGTACAGGAGGTTTCCTACAAAAAAATCATCAAAATCGGTTTACAAAATTTCGGAGTAATTCATAACATACACACGTACTCCTTTTTTTGAAGTTTATTAAAAACTATAACAACACTTAAAGAATAAATTAAAAGAAACCTTCAAATAATCTCTATGCCATCACCTATTTGTGTTTGAATCGCCCGTGTTTAAATAAGGAGTCTAATAGATATCATAATATTTGATTATGTTGTGTCAATACAGTCTAGATAGTTTACAGTATAAGAAAATCTATGATGTATGCTGCCACCGAGATCTGACATGTAATCTTCTGATTCAATGATACGTTAATTTCCTGCAACGTAAAATTTTGAAGTATTTCTTTCTTTCATTGAAACTTATGCTTACTAGGAGGTTCTCAAATGTACTGTATGTTTTTTTTTGTATATATGTTGCGCGGCATTTATGAACCGATTTTGATGATTCTTTTTTTGCTGGAAACCCTCTTTCAGTAGTGTTTCCATTTAAATTTGAAGAAAATATTCCAGCTCTAAGGGTGACAAACTAGGACATGAATCCGCTTTCAATAAAACTCGGCAAATAGATGTACTTCCACGAACTTTTGAGGTCGGGTTTTTTAGTACTCTGTACTGACTTATAATAATTTCGAATCTAATTCTCGTTTTCGTTTTTTCCATAATAATATATTGGGACCAATAATGTAATAATAACGCACAGACTCATAGCCCCACACTATCGAAAACTCTGTAACGCGGTTGCCAAGGATCACAACTTACACCTAAACTCACGAGAGAAATAAATGCCATACAAATCTTTCTCACAGTCCGGGAATCGAATCCAAGACCTCAGCGTGGCAGCCCAGCATGGTAACCGTTCGGCCACGGAGGCAGTTGCCAATGCCGCTCTTCACTCAGAGCTTTACATCGCAAAGATCTGAGGCACTATCACTGCGCCCGTCACCCTGAGACATAAGTTGACAAGTCCCTTGTGCCTGTAATTTCACCAGCGCCCTTATCCTTCAAAACCGGAACACAATAATGCTGACATTACTGCTTGGCGGCAGAAATAGGCAATGTGTCAGTACTTCCCTGGGCGAACTCTTTCACAAGGAGCTGTACTGCTAAACTACTAAAAACTACGGTATTCAAACTAGACGTTAAAACGTTCACCATAAGTTATAAATTCAACTCTACGTTCTTATGAAAAGAATGACCCCGAAGTCTAATATTTAAAAAGATCAACCTTGTTTATCATTCTTTCCACTCTCTAAATTCTCTAACTCTAAAGCCATATTTACATAGGATATTTACGTTAATATACGAATATGAAATTGTCTCTAATATAAACAAGTGACATTTTCTCAGACTCCAATTTCATAGATAGTCCATTCCATTGCCCATTAAAAAAATCAGGAGTGATCATTCTTCTTCTTCTTCATTCAAAACATATTCGAAAGAACAATTATTAATCGTTAATATTGCATATCTTACACATACGAATGACGTTGAAACATGTTTCAACAATTTTCGTCTTCTTATGAACAAGTATTAAAATAAAGAAAAATGTAGTACAAACTGCAAAAAAGCGAACTACACAACCCGGAACAAAACAAATTCCCATATCGCGTTTAATTAAATTCGATTGCAATAATTAATGGCCAATAACTTTATAAAAAAGTTAACGTTCTACACATACTTAGACAGGTTCCGCCTGGCTGTTTCAATTTACTATGAAAGTTATTTGAATTGAAATTTGTTGATATGGTGACCACTTTTATTTCAACAAAAAGTGTATGGCTATAGTGAAATTACAGGCACCTGGGACTTGTCAACTTATGTTTCAGGGTGACGGGTGCAGTAAAAGCTCTGAGTAGCACTGGAACTGCTATGGACAGGCGTGTCGTTTACCACCAGGCGCACGACTTGTTTGCCCCGTCTCTTGACATATAAAATAAAATTGTCCTTTCAACCCAGGCTGTGATTGCTATCTAGCAATTAGGTCGATTATTGTACTCTGTCTTTTTTTATTTCTTATTGCGTGCAACCATACCGTTTTCTCAATGCCTTATTCTTTGGAGGAACTAGCTGCCAGCCTTCACTTCAGTTCACTGCCACTGAAATTGAAAGTTAATTGGCGACATATTTCGCCATGGGCACTAAAATAAAGTTATAAATATTTTAAGAGCTTCTATAAACACCAAGATTAAATATTATAAATGAGACATTTATACAACGAAATGAGTGACATATTTTTAATTTTTAAAGTCGAAGTCAAGGTTGATTTCGTGGCAGATACCAATAAAGGTGGCGCGAAGATCTGGATGCATGTTTAACTTGACGGTCAGCAATGTACTGGACCACTCAACATCAATATAGAGGGACAAATTGAAGTGTTTTCAATCTTGGTGCCACACAAGAAAATAAATAAAATAAAACATATTTCTAATATCACTGTCATTTGCGACCTCCATTAGGTAATTAAAAATGAATGAAAACATGTCCAACTGTTAAGCACGGTTTACTTTGGAATGTATAAAACGATTGAAACGTTCGTGTGTTAGTTAACAAGATTTAAAAATGATAATGAGATTTGAAAATGAATGGAATGTTTAATTGTTTCTATACATGGTCACCATTCTCATAGCGAAGTACAGTCGGCATTTTTATCGAGTGCAATATGCATGAGTGCGCTTTCCCATGACGGAGCTAACTGTACCGAGATTGAGTACTATTTTTTTATCGTTTCGCACTTAATTACGGGCAGTGATCTCTGACCCAAGGTTTTTTATTTGCTGAAAAGAAAAAACAAATTTAATTTGCTTTAGTTTTAACCGTAATGCACAATATTACAGCCCTGTTGTGTTCTGAAAAAGAAATTAAATTTTACTTTAAATTTTCTTGTCCTGTTTGTTTTTCAACCTTCCGTTTAGGTACTTGAATATTGGCCTATAGATTACTATAGGTCAATATTCAAGTACCTAAACGGATAGATTACTAGGGCCATTAAACAAAAACTAAGTTTCGTTTACTTGTTATTTTTTAAATATTGTTTCCGTTCTTGGCAGTATGGCTTAGATGTCTTAGCCTGTCCCGAAAGACGACAAATTTTAGTAACTGTTTTCGCTCTTGAATACTTCTCTTCACAAAAATATGCATCATAATTTTTTCAAAATGGTTTCCTATGAATTTAAATGTTTGCAAATTTTATTTATTATTTGTTTAAATATGGCACTTATCTAAAGATAATAATAATAATAATAATAACGCTCACAATCAACATAGCCCCGCACTAGGGAAACCCTGTGTCGCGGGTGCCATGGACACACACATAGACAACCACAAATTACACCCAAACTCACGAGAGAAATATATGTAGGCCATACAAATATTTCTCCCGGCCCGGGAATCGAACTTGGGATCTCTGCGTGGCAGTCCGGCATGGTAACCGTTCGGCCACGGAGGCAGTTAAATCTTAATTAAGTGCCACTACTGCGCATTGTCTTCCGTATTAATATTTGACGTAAATGCTTAACCTGTTATACGCTACATCTAGAAACAATTATTCCACATTGTAATAGGAAGCAATCCCCACATTCCATTGTACAATAAAGAACTCCCAAAGTACAGTCTGGAAAGGCTACTGTTAACCCCTTAAGTACCATTGACGAAGAATAGCAGCCTCAAAGTACAGGGTCGCTAAAAACATGTTATTATTTAATGCTTGCAAACCGACGATGCGTGAGTTTCCGTATTTCTGTTCATACGAAATTAGCTTTTATTAATAGGCATCTAAAGTATAAACAAGTAGTGTTAAATGCAGTTCACACGCTCGTAAAGGGTCATTTAAAAATGGAATCTTGTTTATTTTTTATTTTTTTAAACGGTTGTTATGAGAATGGAAAAATGATAATAAGGCCGTACGGTCCCGTTAGATTGTTTGATTTATTTTTTGTTAATTTTTCGCTATGTGTCGTTTGTTCAAAGGTTTAGGTTTGAAAATTTAAAATGTTTTATTGTTGATTTGCTACAATGTGTCTTTCACTTTATACATGCTCTATTATAAATGCTATAAAAACATTTTGTATCATGGTTATATTTTTTTTATGTAATGGTATTTTTACGTTCATACGCAAATTTAAAAAACTCAAAATACCATTTAATTTTCAAACCTCCACAAAATGCCAACATAAACATTCGCAATATGCTTTTCTGTTTGGCGTTTACCAAGAAGGTCCATAACGTGTTAGTTGAGTATAAATCCCGAAGCAAATCACGTCCAATCCGCCATAAAAACCGTACACTTACACTGGAACCTAGAAAAGTATAATTTTTGTAAGAGCCGCGTGCGGCGACCCGTGACGTGGTTTCCTGTTGGGTGCTATGACCCCAAGAAGTCTCTCCAACTACAGACTTTTATACTCTGTGGATTGAAAGTTCTTTTTTTGAAATTTTAATTGTGCGCAGGAAATTGGGAGTTTACGATCAATGGTTATTTAACGGTCTGGTGGTGTTCGATTTTTGAATTTTTAGGAGCGTTGCGCTACAAAATGGCGGCTTTTAGTATATTGCCAGGCGAAATTGAAAATGACCATTGTAACCTATAATCAATCGCATCTAAAAAAAATATATACGACAAAAGTTTCAAAGATAAAGAAAGACATCATCAGGAGGCGTACATGTCAGAGAGCTGCCACAACACTTTCCAACAACATATAGACTCCCAACCTTCATTGGGTTCATCAAGCCTCAATATCATCTTCTTAGAGGAGACCTGTGCTTCCCAGTGAGATGTAATGAGTTGATACAGTTGTTAACCTACCTAATGTGAAGCTTAGTAACCTTGCATACTCGTTATTCATAGAATCGCATGCTTGACGATTACAAATAATGGAAAAGAAAGTTGACCCGAGTACGTTTTCCCATACTTCTGCACATGCACCGTACATTCATCGTATATAGTAGAGCGAATTCTAAACAAAAACAGTTTTTATATTAAATTTCGTAGCTGGAATACAGTTGTGTTATTTTAGTAAAAAAGAACATGGAACCGCCTATATTTGTTTCTTCAAACAAACCGACGCGATGTTTCGAGCCCTTTACAGGTCCTGTCGTCACGGCTGACTGAGATGTAAACCACCATATTTTTCATTATAGTTACAAAAGTTGCTAATTTAAATACATTATATCAATTTACTAAAGTACATTCCATTTTACACTGTATATGTTTTGCAAAATATTTTATTAAAGCGGTATGAATTTTTACTAATAGGAAATAAATTAAATATGTTAATTATTATTGCAGTCTTTTGTCTGCTTAGGATTTTTCATCAGAGGAAACTCAAACTTAATTCAAATCATCTTATTTCATCATCAAATTGCACTTGAAATCGTCATATTGATTAAACTCTTCTGCTCATTCGTAAGACAGATTTCCCTGAGAAGAATGAACAAGAAACTTTTTCTTTATAATATAAAGTGACGGGACAAACAAGTCGTGCGCCTGGTGGTAACCGATATGCCTATCCATAGCAGTTACAGTGTCACTCAGTAAGTTAAATCGCAAAGATCTGAGGGGCACTGCCACTGCGCCCATTACCCTAAGACATAAGTTAATAAGTCCCATGTGCCTGTAATTTCACCAGCAACCTTATCCTTCTAAACCGGAACGCAGTAACATTACTGCTTGATACCAGAAATAAGCAAAGGTGGCAATATTTCCCTGGACTCAACTCTTTCACAAGGAGCTCTACTGCTACTAAAAACTAGGGATTGTCCTTTGTTGAATACATTTATCATTTGCAATATTTATTTCAAACATCTTATTAGATCGGGACTACCTGTAGAGCTAAACGTGTCACTACCACGGATTTTTGTCATCCAAGTTCGCAGGAGCCGTATAATAATCTTCAGTGTAAAGTTTTTGTTTCATTATATAATAGTTTTAAACCTCGTAAATGGCAAATTTTGAATATGAACCGGAATTTTGTTACAGAGACATATACACATACATACACTTGGACATTACATTTCCGCTTCAATCAATTTGTGACGTTGTGAAGACTACTATTAAGAACAGCTAGTTTGTTTTCATTCCTCGTATTAAAGTTATATGCCGAAGTTAAAATTGGACGATAGGTCAATTCCAAGTTACTGGAGTCAGTCGGCTATCGGTATGGATATATCACGAAAAGTCGGAGTCAGCTCAAAGGGACTCCGTTTTGTGGAGAATAGACACGCCTGAGTTTTGGTAACGTTACATTTGACATATAACTTACATTTGTTTCATTTGCATTTAGATTAAATTAAAATTATACAATTCACATTTACCTTTAGTTTAAATAAAATTGTCAGGTACGGTAAGAATGTGAAACTATCCTACTGATTATATGATTTATACTGTACAATATTTATGACGAAAGCACCTATTATCCGATCCGTCATAATCATCGGTGTTTTTTTTATTTTTTTTTCTTTATAATTGCGTGCAGCTTCCGTGCTTGTTTTTATCGATTTAGAAATAATCGATTCTAATGACGGTGGTTCGTTGAATCAATTATCTCGGGTCAGCACTGATTGTGTGAATTAAGTGTATAAAAATGTATTAATTGTTTTTTGCTTTATTTTTTACAATTTAATATGATTTTAATAGTTATCAGACACGAGTATAATATGTGAGAAAGTATTAAATAACACTTGAAATACAGCTGGTAACGAATGCACTTTTGTTTTTGTTTGATAGCCAATTGATCGTAAACAATGCTTTTGTCTATCTTGTTATAATTGTTTATTGGATATAATTGTGCTGTTTTATAAAACATTGTTGAATAAAATTGTTTGACTTCGTAAAAGTGATTTTTGTTTCTTAATTTGTACACACGATAATCTTTTTAGTGTCTCAATTCGTATTTCTTTTCTGTACCCTTATTTAGCGCTGTCTTTTTTTAGATTCTTATCTCAAATTAGTACCCTGTTCTGCCATTTTTTTTATGTAAGATGATGGGTGTTTTCTTCATGATTAAGTTCAGCTTGCTCTCTCATCACTACAGTGGTGCTTATTGAAATGGACGATACAGACTGTATAGGAATGTAAAGAGAGTGACAAAAACAAAACGAGCACAAATACTTATATGAAAGGCAATAAGAAATACAGTACACGGCACACACTGACAATCAATCAAACAAAAATGAAAAACAAAAATATAGCAATAGAATATAACATTATTTCAAAATGACAATATTCTGCAATATATTTTTATTAATGTATAAAGTATCTCCATATTTCTATGGGTGTATGGGTCTCTTTGAGGGTATCTCTGTATGGGTATCTCGTTAAGGAACAAAGTCCGGAATAATATAAGACTAAAGTTGTGGACATCGTCCAGAAACGTAGCAAGCTAAAGTGGCAGTGTGCTGGCCACATCTGTCGCAGAACCGATGAGCGATGGAGTAGACGGGTTCTCGAGTGGAGATCACGTCTCGGTAAACGTAACGTAAGACGTCCCCCTGCAAGATGGACCGACGATCTGTAGAAGGTCGTGGGTAGTGGTAGGATGCGGAAAACGGGTGAACGGGCACTATGGTGTACACTTGGGGAGACTTATGTCCAGCAGTGGACTGCAATAGGCTATTTGATTGATTGAATGTATAAAGGCATAGTGAAATAATAATTTTCTTATATATGTACGCCGTAGCAGCAGTGGAGCTCCTTGTGAAAGAGTTCGTCCAGGAAAGTACCCCATCCTTCCTGTGTCTGCCGCCAATCAGTGCGTGTAATGTAAGCATTATTGCGTTCCAGTTTTGAAGGGTTAGAGTGTTGGTGAAATTACAGGCATACTTGAGCCTTGTCAATTTATGTCGCAGGGTGACGGGCGCAGTGGCAGTGCCCTCAGATCCTTGCGATTTAAAGCTCTGAGCGGCACTGCAACTATTATGGACAGGAGTGTCGCACACAACCAAGCACGACTTGTTCGTCCCATTACCACTGATCTGATGATTACCAAACCATCATGAAATTCGTCACTGAGAGTCACGCGACCGCGTTTCAATTCTGCAAACCATCTATAAATAGTGGTCTTGCGTGGTGCTTCATCGCCAAAAGCAGTTTGAAGCCGAGCGAAGCTCCGCTGAGCTGTTAATTTACACTTAAAGTCGTAGAAAATTATACTATGAAAATTTTCACGAGTTAAATCCATGGTGATGTAAATAACTAATTTCTAAAATAACGCCACAATGTAAAAACAAGTGACAGTCAGATGAAACAAACTGTATTCTACAACCAAATTATAATTATTAATTTAGTTATTTTTTCTGAGTGTTCGATCTTTGTATTAATAATTATAACAAACTAGTGGAGTAATTTCACAAAAAATAATTGAATAATCAATTCAATAAAAAATTAAATTACAGTGAGTAGTGACATCTCTCGCCAGGACTGGTAGCTGTAAAGGTACTAACTGGGTGACGAATCTCTCATAGATGGCGCTACGACTAAAAAGTCGTTGAAAAACCAAAGACACAATGCAACCACATTGAAAAATTCGGGAAGTCCGCTGGTTCGTTCCGTGGCTTAGTTGGTATACCGTCTGGCACGGTATGCTAGAAGATGTCGGTCGGATCGAAGGAATTTTTTCTGAGTGTTCGATCTAAGTTAACTTATTTGATTAAATTATTAGTAAGTGCATTATAATTATAATCTTTAATGTGCGTAAGGAATATTTCATATTTAAATTTTTTCGGAATTTAAATTAACCCCTCAAGTTGCCCTGTAGAAAGGCGAAACACGTGTCGGGTATATTTTTGGTGGTGACATTTCTCGCTGTAGGTTAGCTTGCGTTATTTATTTTATTAATTTTTTATTTAAAATTAAGTGCATGAAAATAAATTCTACACAAACGTAGATATTTTGCACGGTTTAACCTTTTTTTATAATATCAAGTGTCTCGCAAGTCAAGTCAATTTATTTTATAATGTCAAGTCATCTTTAAATCGCAAAGATCTGAGTGGCACTTCCACTGCGCCCGTCACCAAGAGGCATAAGTTGATAAGTCACACTTAACCTTTCAAAACCGAAACGTGCTTGGCGTCAGAAATATGTAAGGTGGCAGTACTTCCTTGCACGAACTCTTTCACAAGGAGCTCCTCTGCTACAAGCCCTCCCTGGGTTTGCTGAGTAGCAAATTAGCTTAATTCCATTTTTGCTTAATACTAACTAATAAACTGCTTAAGATTAGTCCATCCGTTTGGGAGCTACGATTCAACAGACAAACAGATACACTGCCAGAGACTTCAAACTTCAAACTCTCATATTTTGTGTCGGGGTTTAAAAATGATTAACACCACAAATATTTCTACATAATAATCGTTAACAGGATGTTATTTATTGTCTCTTAAAAAAAATGAAAAAGCGTAACACGTCTCACGTGTCATGAAAGGGCTGTAATTTTATTTATCGCTTTATAATGAGCCTGTTTGCAGAACTGGCTGAGTGGAAAAAATATCGCCTGTCAGATGTAAAGAAAAACGAGAATATGGTTAATCTACGGTAATTGAGAAATAGATACACGAAGTTTATTTACAAGGTTTGTAAAATTTAGTGTAATGCACCAAGTGTCAACTGGTCAATGTAGTCTAATGAAGACTGCTTTAACTATAATTACTTATATGAATATTAATACTTATTAATTAATGTCATCATGTCCGTGTACGATAGATTGTAGACAGATACAATCATCTTTTGCGACATCGATTTCATTTTCTTAACTATATCCACAAAGAATGTTAAACAAATTAATATAAAGGTTTACAATAAAAGAGACCAAAAACTATATTCGAATAAAGACATAACGCCACGAGTCCAAACCGCAAAACAATCCATAATCAAAGAGACGACACCAAAAAAAACGAAAAAATAAACAAATGAGTGTCGCACGTTCGCGCGGTAATTTCATAAATCGAACACCCACATCGCGCCAAAACGCGCCCGCCTCTCGCGCGGATAATTAGAGAGGTCCCTGTGACCCGGGCGGCGAAAGGGTTGAACCACGACCCGTTAATATATGACCGATTTTAGGGTTCCACGTTGTGAATTGTGGTTATGACAAACACCTTTTCTCGAATTGTTTCATTCTAATAGAGTATATTATGATTTATACCCAACCAAATACAAAGAGCGCCATAGGTACAAAAGTTTTGTGTACCATCTTTAGTACATAGATTTCATCATAATGGTCAAGAGAAGTTTTTTTTTCTATTAAATGATAATGATATCCAAGTTGACAATTCACGATTAAACTTGAACTGGTGCTAATGGTCAAGTTTTGCCATATGAAAGAATTTGTTCTGAAAAAGTCTAAATTTTTAAAGTAATAAACATTGTTTGTTAAAACTTACTTTAATAATAAATTATTAATAATTAGAAATAGGGAATTGAATTAAACTTCAGATACTAATAGGTTTAAGAGTTAACGTTCAAATGGTACCGTGGAAGATTTATTAATGTCTCAAAAGGTTTATAAAATGTAGTTTTTATGTTAGAGAACCCTTACACAAATTACGAACCCACAACGCCCAAACCTTATCATAATAAATACGCACATAAAACCGTACCGAGTACTTAATAATAATGTCCTTTAATGGGCTTTTATTGAGAATTATTTGACAGCGTACGATATTTTTGCGCCGACACGAATGAATGAAATTCCACGTGAATGACGCTCGGATTTCATTGATCGACACAACTTATAATCATTTTAATACTACACAATTGAAATAATATTGATATTCAATTTGTTCTTAGAAATTCGACCACACGCAATCGAGTAATCGTAATCGATGCGACCACAAAATCGATCGATTTATCGATTTAAAACAAAACGGTTCCAAATTTGAAACCGGCGTTTCTTGCTCTCTAATTCCGTTTTCCCGCCTATAATTGACGCAGTCCTCCATCTTGTTCTCACTTCGAGAAATTGCATATTGCTCTCTTTATTCAATCGTGATATCACGTGCGTCTGACAGCGTGGTGACTATTTTGACAATTATGTCATTTGGCGCGGGCGACCATCGTAGCCTGTAATTTAGTTTGGAGTGTGGAATTCTAAAGGTTATTGACATTTATATTTGTATGGGAACATCTGTAGAGTTATCAATGAGTTGCTTAATGGGGTTGATGAACTTTTTCTGCCTTTTTGAATGGACAGCCGTTTTTAAAGATCAACTTATGATTTTGTTAAAATCGCTCCTCTTTTTGTTATAGGATGGAAAAGACAATCATAAATGGCACTGTTTGTCACTGTCAAAAGTTTGACATATAATTCTTATATAAGTCGAAGGAAAGTTGATTAATATCAGATGAAAGTCTTTGAAAGTAATAAAAAAGAAGAAAGAAAGAGATTTACTACATTACTACTTGACGATAGAAATAGGTAAGTAAGAAAGACAAAATCTTTCACAAGGAGCTCTACTACTATTAAAAGAAGTCTTACTTACTTAGAGGTATTTGGCAATCTAATCAATAAAGTAATTTGGTAGATTTTTCTGGTAGCGACCACGCGAGCATCTATTATTTATTTGTTGAGCATTGGCTATAGAGCCATCAGCTTAAACAAGCAAAAAACAATTAAGAAACTGAAAACGTATTAATAATTAAACTAGAAACTGTAACTACAAAAACCCGCCATTTCCGTGCATCTATCATTCATTAAAAAAAACGTCAATATTGATCTTAGAGGATGGAAAAAAAATAAAAGAAAGGAGCTGCCCTAACTACAGAATCAACGTGCTTATAACCAAAATTTGAAAGTTTCAAATGGCGGATTTCTTTAGTGTTGTACCATAATCTATCGATAAGTCATTATCGACATGCAAATGTATGGCTTGAATGTTGAAACTGTTTTTTTGTTTCTTTAGTTTACTTTAACCAAAGTATGCCTAAACAAACACAAGTCTAATAATTTAACCTCGAGTGGTATATTATTATTAAACCGAACGATGGCAAGGCAAGGCAAGGCAAATAGGCTGTCTATACGTTGGTGTTGGCCTTTACCCGGCAACGTTGGAGTAACGTGTCATTGTATTGCAGGCTTTAAAAAATAGTCATTTTTAATAGTTAGAGTTGTCATTGGGAAAAATCAGAAACGAGTGGATAACATTGTTTTCAGGAACTGAGAATAACTAGTAAATGAGTCTTGTTTAATCTAAATTGAACATAAATTATTTACCAATAAACCTAATGATGGAATAGCGTTGTCATGTAATCTAGTTACATTCAAAGTTCTGTTAAAATTTGACTCTTCAAAATGAAGCAAACAAATGAAGATGGTCTTTGATCCAACGTTTATATTCGGCAGTCCTATGATTTCCAACCATTCTTTCTTCCTTTTTTCATTTGTAGGATAACTTGAAATAATAAAAAAAAAAAAATAAAACAATAAAAACCTCGTAGTGAATTGTTTTAATAACAGAATATCGATAATATGTATGCTTACAAGATCAACACTATCTCAAAATAATCGTTAACAACAATCATCAAAATATACAAACAAACATGCAATCTAAAGTAACAAAAGGAAAAATTTGGCAAGATTTATAAATAAACTATTTAAATAAGTCTAATTACATGAAATATTTGGGCTATTGTGTGATTTATAGACAAAAAAATAACACATGCCTGTACAATGTAACATTCCATTGATTTGCACTTTTTCTAAAGCCACATCCCTTAATACTGCAGCATCGCATTTTTATTAATACCTAATTATTCTCACTGTCAATATTTTTGTCCAATTTAATCATAATACATGCGAATAATTCAATAGTACATTTGGAAAAACATTTGTTGTGACATTTGATGTACTTCCCTTTGACAACGGTATCATGTACCTCATGTACTGCAAAATGGACACGGTTGGCATTTAAGATGACGTTACGTATTTTCGATTCCCGTATTTAACACAGACCAATGTAATGCTGTCTCTTTTGGCTTAAGACGGCACGTAATAGTTAAACAAAGACAATGACATGTTTATGTTTTCGACGTCGAAATGCATCATATACATATAACGTCTGATTTATATATCTCAACGTAACATGTCCTTTAGTTTCCATAGTCTAAGATATTGATCCACATATCGATGTTTTATCTGTATACATATGTTTTTCCATTCACTAATATTTATACGCGATTGATCTGCGCGAATACAAAAAATTGTGACAGTGCTACCACCGTAAGAAAACGAAATGAAGATAGACGTCAATATCCGCAAAAAGAAACTGTTATTTTTTTAAAAGAGTTTTTGGGTTGGGAAGGACTTATACCCGTCCTTTGAGCTATGTCTTTTTGTAATTATCGGAATCCTTCTTAAATATTCTCCATTGTGGTTCTAATGCTTTTTTCACATTTATTTCACTTTTACTTAAATAACTTAGTTCACTTGTTTGTGTTTTTTAAATTGCCTTTTAAGTGGCGGTAGACAATATTTATATTTTCCTTTTATTTAAATCACGCTGTTGTCACTTTGAACAAAAACTTTGAATTCATAATTAGTGGAATTTTCAGGATAGTTTCTTAATTTGGTTTAAAATAAGGACTATGGTTCTAACTTTCTTCATCACTATTTCTTTCTACGTATTTTCTTCATAATATAATTAAAATAAAAAAAGCTTTGAAAAAACTATACTGTAGTACAGATTTTTCAAAGATTTTTTTTATACTTAAAAAACCCGCCATTTTCAAGAAACTCTTAACTACTTACTGATAATCGTTTAGAAACAAAAAAGTTCTTCCCCAAAAAGGTTCAACTATACGAACCGTACTACTAAGTTATACGATTAAACACATAATATAGTGGAATAATGTAAAGGATAGCATAGGTAAAATTCAAAGTTAAGTAGAATGTATCTCATATCTTATGCGATGGCTCAATCGTGAAATTTGCAGTCACGACCTGAATAAACAATGCTGAATTTGATATAAACTTTACTCGTGGATAATTTTAGAATAATAGTTTCGTTTTTATTTATGCATACTTTGCACTTGTGCGTTCGGGGTGCGTTTACAGATTTAATTTCTATAGTAAAGGGTATTTTTCTACTTTAATACAACGTTATTGCCATTTGTCTGCACAAAAATGAAATATTTCTAATTAGAATGCAGTGCTATTAAGAGCTTTTACTGTGATCTCAGGGGCACAGTGCGCCCATCGCTCTGAGGCACAAGCTGACAAATCCCACGTGCCTCTAATTTCACCAGCTCATCTACTCTTTTTGACCGGAACGCAGTAATGTGAATATTACAGCTTAGGGGTAAAAATAGCTACGGTGGCAGTATTTCCCTGGACGAACTCTTTCACAAGAAGCTCTACTGCTACTAAAATTCTTCATCTATCAACCAGATATATCTAAAATTAATGCAAACCACCCAATCAACTATGGTTACAATAATTGTTAATTAATTACCTTATTTGAAATAACCTAACCTTATTTTAATTTAAGTAGAAAAACGGTCTCGATTAGAATTGAAATTTTTTCCAAATCTATATTCGTACATTTGAATAGACAATTATTTTATAACTCCAAATAACAGCTAAACTTACAAATTCAACAGAAAGATGTTAAAAACCGAAAGTTTTTATCTCTACCGCTGAGATTTACAAGAGTAGTGGAACCGAATCCGTGCATCCTCTGACGTATGCTATATCAATGATTGTACAGTAAATGGCAGTTAATGTGTTGATAAGAATGAAGTTGAAAAAACAAAATGCTCTACTTTTTCACATAATACAAAAGAAAAGGAAATATACATTGTTATTATCAACTGATATAAATCAAAACAGTTTAAAAAGCCTTTAAACTCTAATATAACCGGCATTATAACACCACGGCAGTCGTCCGTTAGACGGTGACGCTCTGAATTTTAATTCGCCGCGCGCGCAGCCTTCTCATCTATTCCCTGAACGATTGCAGCGACGAATATTGATCTAGCTTCCACGGTTATACGGAAATTAAAAAAAATATTTTAAATTTAAATAAGTTTATTTAAAATGCGATCATATAACCGACTGTTTAACGTAAAAGTTAAATGATCATAGCAGTAGAGCTCCTTGTAAAAGAGTTTGTCCAGGAAAGTACTGCCATCTTACCTATTTTTGCCGCCAAGCAGTAATGTAAGCATTACTGCGTTGCGGGTTTGAAGGGTGATGGTGAAATTACGGGCACATGGAACTTGTAAACTTATGACTCAGTGTAATGGGCGCAATGACAGTGCTCTCAAATATTTTTGATTTAAAGCTCTGAGTGGCACTGCAACTGTCACGGACAGGCATTACCACCAGGTGCACGACTTGCTCTTCCCACCACTAGGTATCTTAAACAATCTTCTACGGCAGAAGAGTGATGGGTAACTTCTTCTCCCTCTCAGATATTTTCCTTTTTCCTGAAAATCTAGTCATCGCTTGGATAATTGGTAATATAAGCGTGTAAGATTCGAATAGAATCAGAATTCGCAAGCACAGGGCATTGAACCAACAACATTGTAGTAATACTACACATGCTGCGCTAACACTTTAAAATGGTAATGTGCTAGACACCCCACCAATTGCCTGGTCTCAAACTAAGGAATTCCCTGTACTATGAGTGCGTGAGAAACGGAATTCACCCAGAATACGCTGAGCAGAACCAATTTAGCAAAGTTAATTTCCCAATTTGATTCTTCCAGGAATCGAACCCGGGACATCCTCATCCAGTGCCCACAGTATAAACTGTTGGGCCACCGAGGTCTGGTTATATGTATATGTATAAATACCTGTGTAACAAACTATGATAAACAAAAAAATAGGGAACGTATCGTCAATTACCTTTGGGAAGCCGAAATTTTCTATATAATAGACATCAACGCAAACCTGAATTTATTTGGGCTTTACTCTAGGCTTATAATTTTAATTTATCTGTATCAATCGATACATCGTCGTCTTAGAGTCAATACCTCGTATGTGATTTCTACATAATTTTTCGGAACGGAGATAAAAATGTAGTGTAAAATGTAGTAAGCTCAATAATGTTTGTATTTACCATTTTTATTAGTTAAATTATACCTCTTTCAGATACTATTTTACTTTAATACATTTGAGCAAGAAGTTTATAAGTTTTTGTTCAACAAAAATCAGTAAAAACGAACTTTGTGAAAACGCATATGCGAGGTTTTCACTCTAAGGCGACGATATACAGCCGTTAGACACGGGTCTCTTTCAAGAAGAAGCCTTAGGTGCTTTAAGCACTGTCTACCTGGCCTGCGTTGGTTTAACAGATTTAAGTACAACAATAGCTATTAAAAAAAACTTTTTGTTGTTGAATTGAAATATGAGGTTTACTAACTCATAATTACTTTATGTATTTTCACCAGAAACTTAGATGATTTTAGTCTAAGTATTTCCAAGTCTACGGTATTACAATACGACAAACCGGCAAAAATATTTCGTAGAAGGTGTACACGTCCATTTTTGGTTGATGATTCTTTGAATCAGCAGGATGTTTGTTTACGTGTTCTGATTTCGACATTGGACAATCATTTTTGGATTTAAATCATTTATTAAGAATATTTATAATACAGGCCACTAAATAGACCAATTTTCTGACTGTAGAATTGTTCCTGAACATTACAAATTAGACCGTGTCAAGACGAGAATTTTTACCAAAATTTTTACTTATTACCTACTCACAAAAAAAATAGCTGCCTAGGTGAGAAATTTTATTGTTATTGCTACAAAATCACTATTAATATGGTATCAGTAAACGCAATGTGCCCGCAAATTTCTTTTTATTATCAAATGTTTTTCATGCACCTAGCAACGAAAAAAAAGTTATAGTCCTAATTATATTCGCTAGATAGTATTGACGCGGTGTTCAGATTTTTCCTCGGTTATATATTCGGTAATATATAATGTCACTTAAGGTTGGATCCCACTTGCTAAAATACTTCAACACTGCCCTGCAGTATAATGTATAATGGCTTGACGACGATAATAATCGTTGTTACGCTTCAACATTTAACATGCTGCTAATAATGGCAGTATTTGCCTGGACGAACTTTTTCACAAGGGTCTCTTCTGTTACTAAAGTTTGACGTATTAACTGTAACAAATAGGTGTAGATTGGTGCATTGATCTTAATGTAATTCTGTGACAATGTTTGACGTTTTGTCTAACGTCGCGGTGGCCGTCTAACACGACGGGTATCGAATGTGCTATAGCTTCTGTAACCCAATACGAATACAAAGAGTGTTTCCATTGTTTCAGTGACGGCAAGACCGAAATAAAGTTCATATGTGATCGTGTTTTATTATCTAAGTACCTAAGAAAAATCGGCGAAATAATTTCACATTAAAAACTGAATGGAAAATGTTTTAAATTTTTATTATTATTAATACAAAATTTATGGACACTTCTAAAGTCGCAAATAAATGTTTACACCTACTTGACCTCAAACAGCAGGTTAATATCAGCAATTAGTATTAAGGTGTAAAATTAATCCTTAGAAGACTTGTAGACCTTTAGGTGTCACTCATTGTCATCACCATCCTATTTAAGAGACAGGCTATGATTGGTGTAGCCTCCTCCACACCTCACGGTTCATAGCCAGGTATTTGACATTCTTCTTTTTTTTCTTTTTCCTTCTATCTACCCCTCAATTATAACTCTCACAAATTCGTCATTACGTAATAAATGTTCAAACATTTTCTCTCTTCTATTCTCTACTAGCACTTATTGTATTCATTTAGTAGCAGTAGAGATATGAAGGAGTTCGTTGTGGGAAGTACTACTACCTTACCCATTTCTGCCACCAAGTTGTAATGTAAACATTATTGCATTCCGGTTTTGAATGGTAAAGGTGCTAGTGACATTACAAGTACATGAGACTTGTTAACTTATGTATGTCTCACAGACGCGGTGGAAATGTACCTTAGATTTTTGCGATTTAGAGCTCTGAGTGGCACTGCAAATGCTATGGACAGGCGTATCGTTTAACGCCAGGTGCATGACCTGTCCGTCCCGTCACTTGGTATTGTAAGAAAAGCAAATTTAAAATTCGAAACTTTTGCACCGGTTGAAATGAACCATTGTCAATTGCAAAAACATTCTCGTACCGTAAGCCGATGGAGACGGCGGCGTCGTGTCGCGTGCGGGCGACGTGACTACTCCCCACGCGCCGCGAATACCGCCACGTTAATGAGCACGTGCACTGTACAGTGTGAGCGGCGCTTTACTTTTGTGAGGTGCCGAACTTAACCTTTTAACGGCTATTTAGAACAACGGTTCCCAAAGTTCTTCAGTTACTGGTCTCTCGGATATCTAGCTAACAGACAGAACATAACATACTGAGATCGGACATTTATCATTCAAAATTGTCAACCGAGGAATCATTTTCTTTTCAATAAGGTTCACAAAACTGTACAATTAGGGAAAAGACCAAACTATAGTATTGGGATGTAGCTTATGTTGGTTCCGTTCTAATAATGATAGTAAAATTTTACATAAAAGGTAGACTAGCGAAAAACATGCGTCTTAATTACGTCTGTGTAACTTCATTTCGTTATTCGAGCAACAATATCCTTAAAAAAAACGCACGTCACAATATAAAGCACCATTTGTTAGCGAAAATGAACGCAGGTTTCGTAACAATCTAAGCACTATTTTGGCGCTTCATTTATTCGAGAATTCGCCATTTTCTTGTGATGTTTTTGGCGTACCTCTCTTTTTTATATCGAGTCCTTAGGTTTTCGCGATTGTTACATATAGAAAATGAAACTATTTCTCGGTTCTAAATTGCGTATATTTGTTTTTTCAAACAAACCAACGTTTCATGCGTTTACAGGTTCCAGCTAGTCACAGCTGACTGAGATGGTAAAGTCATCAATCAATAAAATTATGTCTGACATTAATGCAAACCACCCTATTTTTCACTATAGTTACAAAAGTAATTTATTAAATACCATTTGTTTAGGCTACATTACATTTTACAAATTATTTAATTTTAACAATATGTTTTTCATTAAATTATTATTATGAATTCATATGGAAATTAGTGTAAATTAAAACGTATAAATTGGCCCTGCATTGTTATTTCTTTTTTATGCCATAATACTTTACAATTTCATTTCTGAACGACTGCGATAAAAAACGGATCACGTTATGGTTCTTTCCAATATTAACTTTTTTAGTAATAGGTAACAGAATCAGATACTAAATTTCTTTAATTACCATTTTATAGAAAATTAGTTGTCGATTTGATTGGAGTAAAATCCGTAGCAAGAAGGGTAAAGTTTGTGTTGCCTAGTGGGACAATAATTTCTAAGTAACATACACTCGGCAGTACATCACGCTACATATTGGCTCTTGGTACGTTGCAGTGGAGGCGATATTCATAAAAACCGTCTTCTTAAAAGAGACACTTGCTTAAATGATGATAGTGACAGTAGCAGTAAAATGGCAACACCGAAAAACAGTAATGGAAGGGTACATTCAAATATTCAGATGGAACAAATAGAAGATCTTTGCATTTTGTAACTAGGTGTATTTAAGGCTAAACTGTTATGTTAATGTAGATAAATAAATAAGTGACAGATGGCCAAATATCCGTTTTAAATAGCATAAGACAGAGCACAAAATTCTCTTTTAAAAGCAGTTAAAATTAGTTAACGTGTTCGCCTTATCGGAACTTACTTAACGATCCATAGCTGAAATATTATTAAACGATTTCAATATTCAAAAACTGGGTTATGGTGTTTATGACATCTCAGAACATTATTTTGACACTTAGCCGCTTTTTAGATAGCGGACGGCAGTATATTATTATTATTATTTACATGACATGAGGCAGTATAAATCTGTGCCTAAGATTACAGTGACTGTTATTGCTGACGACCACGTAAAATGTTTGTATTCAAAATGTTGTGTCTTCTTGTGACCACCAGAGGCGCTGTACAATTTGCCATACAAAAATGTGAACTAATTTACGCGATCGCTAGCGACAAATGTCACAGTAAACTCATGGTAGAGGCATTTGTGTGAGTAACCAATGTTTTGTTAAAAAAGTGTGGCTTTGTACCAAAGTTATACTCGTTTTATACTGATACGCATTCTCCTCACTACTGAACGTAACTACTTATATAACTAATTACACCTTCGGTAATTCGTCTCCTTTTCACTCTATAATCGGCTAAGTGGAGTGAAATTTGAAAATGGAAATACAAAGAGAGAGAGAGAGAGAGAGAGAAAATGGATTATCTAGTATAGACATAGCAACACTGCCCGCGCTCCGAGCGGGCCGTAGTCAGTAAAACTAAAAAATAACAAATTAAACTCTCTTCACGAAACGGTCGCCGCCGTCACACATATCGCTAAAATTTGCAATTTCGTCTTTCTCGAATATTATAAGTTAATACAGTTCACTAGCATTTTATTTCCACTGGGTCTAAACAGGGATCAAGCGAGGATATATGATAATAAATAAACAAATAGCATAAGTATAGGTTTCTATTTAATTAAAATGACGTTAACATCATTCAGTCGAGACTCACTCAACTATAGATTTGTGACAAAAACGTGTAATTGTAATTAAAGTAATTCAAGCGTGAAAACACTGAAACTATTAGGGTACATTCGTGGAATATCCTCCTTCTTCATCAATCCTTAAAGGCTTTCCCAAATGTAACCATATTACTACAGTTTATGGGAAGCCAACCAAACTGATTCGCTATCATCGGCAAAAATCACAAATAACACTATAATTTCAAAATGCTTAACCAACGTCTCGCGTAGGTCCAAAAAATAATTTCTCGAAGGACCAAAATGTAAGGACTACTTAGTTAGTTGACCCTTATTTGCTTGTTGTTGTTAATGTCAATTATTAAGATTATTATATTGTAGAAAAGAAAATGTTATGTTAAGTAAACATACGAGTGTTCATCTCAATGAAAAACAGCTCAAAATGCATAAAAATATAGGGCGTGCTCGTAAAATATCAGTATATTACATTCTAAAATCACCATCTGGAAAAGAACATAAATCTAGATCTTTTAAACGATTACTTTACGTTTTCTACGGGACCAGAAGAGTCCATAGGTGTTAGTACTTAAAATAAACAACAACACAACAAAATCTATGTTAGTAACTATATAAAACTCACATATAACACACACACAAGTGTCGAAACATCAACAATAATAAACATTCAAAAAATGTATTAATTAAATATACATATTCGTATATGGATTTATCAAAGCCGATACCCAATGCCTTTGCAATATATTAGGAGATTTTTTTCATGATTGGAAATAATTTAGTACCATATACAGCTCTTTTTAAATTAACCTTCAACGCCCCCTTAACTAGCCAAAACGGAAACTAAGTACCCAAAAAACTAGCATGTTTAACAATCGCTTCATTTTATGGTATTTCTTTTTGAACAGAAAAAAAAGAACGTCGCGGCACGCGCGACACCGCCGACTTGTGTACGCGCTGAGCATCTTAACAACGCAGAAAAGAGATAGACGAATGTTAAAACTATAGGTGCGAGAAGTGCAGATATATGATTAATGATCACGACTCATAACGGAGAAATGCAGTCAAATTAGAAGAAATAAATATCAGCGGTGAAACGGCGTTGAATATACGATTTTGTAAGCCGCTAATTTTCAACGGGATATCATAATATTGTATTGTATATTTTTGTTAAGTTACTTTTTAATTTTCGCAGTTTATTCGAACGTAGTTTAAATGTAAAGAGTGCTTTTTTAGGAATGGTAAAGGCAAACATATCATTGAACCGTGCAATTTTTCTCATCTTGACATTACATTGCTTTGAATAACAGTAAAAAACAAAAGTGATTAAAGTTCGAGTAGCTTGTTCCCATCAGATCGTATCAAGGACAATGGTTGCATTAATTTTCGGCAATGAATTTAATGAAGTTAAATTATTCATTAATGATTAGACAAAGTCCGCAGTGTGTACGTCAGAGGATCATTTAAAGTGGCTTCGGGGCCAGAGAAGCTTAAAAAGAACCGACTTCGCTGGTACAGAAATTTAAGCAGGAAAGAAGAATGTTACTCAGTAAAGCTAATAAAACATCCTCACAAAACCCCGTGGAAGAGAAAGAACCCCAGCTATATGGTGGATGAATGTTGAGAAAGAATTGAACGCCCTGAATATCTCACCAACGACAATCCAGGACAGAGCATTCTGGCGCTAGGGA
Source organism: Hyposmocoma kahamanoa (assembly GCF_003589595.1). NCBI lineage: Eukaryota > Metazoa > Arthropoda > Insecta > Lepidoptera > Cosmopterigidae > Hyposmocoma > Hyposmocoma kahamanoa. The sequence continues at coordinate 3,866,502 of NW_020653391.1, read as the reverse complement.
CGAACAAGTCGTGCGCCTGGTGGTAAACGACACGCCTATCCATAACAGTTGCAGTGCCACTCAAAGCATTTAGTCGCAAAGATCTTAAAGGCACTGCCGCTGCGGCCGTCACCCTGAGGCATAAGTTGACAAGTCCCATGTGCCTGTAATTTCACCAGTACGCTTGCCCTTCCTGCCCCTCCGTGATTGAGTGGCTTGCACAACAGTTTCCATGGTGTCGTCTTCTAGGTCCCGGGTTCGATCCTCGGCCGGTTCAATGTAGAAACTAAGTTTTCAACAATGTCTCGGGTCCGGGTGTTTGCGGTACCGTCGTTGTTTCCGATTTCCATCTTTGGGGGAGGCCTATGTTCAGCAGTCTTCCCGCGGATATGATGATGGCGATGAAGTCCTTTACTTACTTACTTTGGGATCGAAGCACCGTACGTGATGTTATCTAATATTTATTAATATTCTATATGACCATAAGGTATCTAGAAATATACGTTATTCATAAAAAAACTAAGAAAATACTCGCTTGGACCTGCAGCATGTAATTATATTTAGTACGTTTTGATATACATTACGTTTTTAGCGCTTTTCCCATTGTAGTTTGGATCTTAGGAGGTTATGCTTCGAAAAAAAAACAGGAAAACAAAATCTTAAAGAATTGAAAACAATGAGAAACTTTTAGAACCCAGTACGTGAAAGTAAAATATAACTAAAAACAGAATAAGTGATTCAGGCATCACTAAAAAACTTCACAAAATATTTCAACCCTTCTGTTCACTGTTATTTTTGCGATTCTCCGAAGTCGGTGTCGGGTACACGAAGCAAACGCTGCCGAAATCCATAAAGCCTTCTATTTAGAGCCTCCTGTGCTGGACAAGGGGGTTTTATATCTTTTGGTGATTGGAACAAGAGATAAGAGACAGCGTGTAATACTCTTGACAGTGCGCCACCACGCGCATAAACAAGAATAGGAATAAACTAGTCCTCAGCCTGGATTTGGGTATATAATTTATTTTAATAATATTTTTTGGTAGCAGTGGAGCTTCTTGTCAAAATCCACTTGTCAACTTGTGTCTCAGGGTGTCGGGCGCAGTGGCCCTTCAGATCTTTGTGATTTAAAGCTCTTAATAGCACTGCAAGTGTTTTGGACAGGAGTGTCGCTTACCTTCAGGCGTACGACTTGTTCGTCCCGTCACTTAGTTTTTATAAAATAAATATAAGCTGAGAACGAGATGTAGTTAAAAGAGACAGTTTGTCACAGATATTGTAAGAAAAAATAACACAGAGCGGATGTAGATCGGTGGGAAAAATGGATGCTTTTCGATTGAGAATCGATGATTGGAATCCATGCCACCAGATATGCATCTTTAATTATAATTTCTAACTTGTGATCACTGCTCTGATTCATGGTTGGTTTAACAGGTGTCCTTTACCAACCGAGGCAATGCTGCCAGTATTATTATACATAGTGATAATATTATTGGTGCTACTCGGGACGCGTCATATTATTACTAATATAAAATGTAGCGAGTATCATAAAATAGGTAAATTCTATAAGACAACACAAGTTGAGACTTACTTTTTTAACTACTTGTGTAACTTTAGATGATATTATTTAAGGTTAAATTGTTGTCAGGCACGATTTTGGGCGATAAGGTAGCAATACGAAAATTCTGAAGAGTTTAAAGTGCTTTAATGTGGAATCAAACGGCTTTTATACAAAGTTTAAATTAACATGTGAATTATCCACAATGACACGCTGTTTACAGAAACGCTACTTCTACGTGTTTTAGACCGTAACCTGTGAGGCAATCCAAAGGCTCAACTATAAACCGAGCCGTGGTACCACCGCCGCCGGCACTAGAAACGCCTTCCACATAGCTAGTATACCACAGTACGTAAATTTACCAGTAAAGAAACTTTAGGAATGTTACATAACTCACTCCCAGCAATTTGTATTATCGACTGTTGTGGACAGAAGTGTAGGTTACCACCAGACACACGACGTATTCATCCCGCCACTTGATATTATAAAAAAAACAAGCTGAGGACCTGGCGAAATGGCGCACATTAGGAGATGCCTATGTCCAGCAGTGGACTGCGATAGGCTGATGTTAATGAGACATATACAAAACTTCTTTACAGCTTCGCATCACCTGAGATAAAAGCACGTGTCCAATAACGAGACTTATATCCACTGATATTGGTATACGTATCATTTTATTATAATAGGTTGTTTTATCACAGTTATTTGAAAAGTCTTGTGCACAGCACTAAGATGCATAAGAGTGGATATAATATTTCACACCCGAGACGTTATGACGCTTAAGTTCAATTTCATTTGTCCACAGAATGTTCCGGAAATTTGAAAGGTTAATTATTTTTGAGTGACGAGGCGAGTCTTACGTTGATAATTATAATATAAGCTTAATTATTTTAAGATCTAAAAGTAACTTGTTGCTATTACAAACATAAAATCTTCCGAAAGTATATCTGCCAAAAAGCTGCTGGATTCCAAGATCACTCATTGGGGATTCCTATGATGTGACTTTTTTAAATATGTCCTGTTATCTTTCATACGTGAATTTTATCAATATTAATTTTAAAAAAAAATTTTTTTATAAAAAAATTTCGACCTCAAAAGTTTGTGGAAGAATTGAAATCGGTTACAGAAAAGTAAGTGAAATCCAATTAACCGGATTCGTCCACTAATTTACCACCTTTAGAGGTGGAATATTTTCTTCGAATTTGAAGGGGACCACTATTGAGGTACCCCCTTTCTAACAAAAAAAGGATAATCGATAACGATTTACAAATGTCAGAGTAATCGCGTAACATAGAAAAAAAAACAGGCGAATTGAAATTCTCCTCCTTTTTTAAAGTCGGTCGGTTAAAAACATCGAATCGCAAATTTAAGTGACATTTTCGTATTCTTTGACGTAACATTCCTTCTCTGTCCTATGTTTATTTTTTTTATGGCTACAAAGTTGTCCTACCTCACCATTCAGTACACTGTGACCATGCATCACTATAAAATCTATTTTATGTACTTGGGCAACCAAGTGTACTTGAGTATTAAAACGGGGCGTGGCTAGGCTTTTCGGAAAACCTAAGCACCTTTCGTTCAAGTGTTTTTTAAATAACGACTTGTGGAAGCCATTTTGTATTGTCCTGCGTATTTTATTAATACTTTACTGCCTTTGTACGCTCAACCCCAAGATATGTTTTAAGCTGTATTTTTAACTCAACAGTTAAAAATACAGTTCTGACTCGACAAAAAAAATTGACACATCGGAAATGAAACTACACGTTCACAGTCCATGACTCCGTCTGGAGTCGCATAAGTCCACTCATACCTATGGAGTCGCAATTACATACTACTTCAATGACGATTTGTTCGTAACGTCGCTTGATATCAGTGTAGTGTTTAATAATGAGTTTGACATTGATTAAACTTTAATAATAATAAATAAGTTTATTTCTCATCATAAAATACAATAAAATATAAACCTTAGTAGGTTACTGTAGTATATTGTCGAGCTGGTGCTTGATGTAGATATTTAGATATTTCACCGGTATTATAAGTCACCAGGCCCCATCCCTCGAATAATGAGACTTAATTACTAAGTAATAAGCAGTAACTGAGTAGACGATTAAACTTGTTAAAATAAGTAAAACCATAAAAATAAAAAGTAAGAAGTAAAGCGCGCGCGTGCGTGCGTGTGCGTGTGCGTGTGTGTGGTGTGTGCTTGTGTGTGTGTTGTGCGTGTGTGTGTGTTGTGTGTGTGTGTGTGTGGTGTGCGTGTGTGTGTGTGGTGTGTGTGTGTGTGTATGTGTGTGTGTGTGTGTGTGTGTGTGTGTGTGTGTGTATGTGTGTGTGTGTGTGTGTGTGTCAAAGAGCCTGTACTTGTAAAAAATGAAATAAATTAAAAAATTACAGTAAACAAATATTTTCTTTTCCTGAAATTAAGAGTCTAAATGCCTTTAGTCGATTTCGCATAACAGTGGTCAATCAATTGGTTTGGAAAAAAATATGTAGTAAAATTGAAGACAGACACTGATATACGGTGTGAGCGTTATTATTCCTAAAAATTTTCACCATAACAAAAGGAACAGAAACTTACCTCGAAATTGTACAATAAACCGCTGTATTCAATAGGTACTTCATATATACCGATATTTTTTTAATATCAACTGAACTAAATACAACACGTACATATACTGTCCGATATACATTTTTCGAACGGCTAACTTAACGGAAAAATTTTGAATTCAAGCTGAGGTAATATTGACTCTTAAAAAGTTTATTAACCGACCAGACTTATGGAAAAAAACCCTGCATTAATCTGGAGATTTAACTAGTGTTCCACTGCTTGTATGCGTAGTTTTACTTCCGATATGAACGAACTCTTTCACTAGAGCTTCTTGAGAAAGGGTTCGTCCAGGACAGTAATACCACGTTCCCTATTTCTGCCGCCAAGCAATAATAATAGCATTATTGTATTCCAATTTTGAAAGGTAACGGTGCTGGTAAAATAACAGATACATGGAACCCTGTTTTCCTTAGATCTTTGCTATTATAGGCTCTGAGTGGCACTGCAACTGCAGGACTTGTTCGCCCATCATTTGTTACCATAAAAAAAATACATCTTTTAAGTGTGATCAACTGTACATCTGGGCAGCAAAATACTAAGTTGAAGTACGCTAGTCTATTTACACTTCGTATTTTGAAACGCCTACTTATAATATATATTACTAGTGGCATGGATTTTGATATAAATCGGAAGACGTACCGATTTCTATACATGGACGTTTTGGTGGATATAGAGCAGGGCAAGATGTTGGCACGAATTAAGAATCCATTATTTTAAATTCTTTATGCTACTACCGGCAACAGTACTCCGAAACATGAAAAAAACATCGCGGTCAGAATCGAAATGCAAAAAAAAACCGTCAGAGATGGACATATAGATTTGTATAAGGGGAATACGAGATGGCAAATTTTTGAATTTCGAATGCAGCGCGTGCGCTCGACATCCGTTGGCGCAAAAAAATCTTGCGGTGCCATTTACCGGTGGTTTATTACACTAGAAGTTTGTATTAACTTTAAACTTTAATAAATTATATCATCACCATCGACCCATTTATACGGGTCTCATCACAGGCTAGAGTTTACGCCATAGTCCACCACACTGGTCCAATGCGGGTTGGGGACTTCACACGTTTTCCGAGGGTTATGGACTTTCTTCGACGTGCAGATTCAGTAGTACAGATCATCACGATGTTTTCCTTCATCAAAAGGCTCATGGTGAAATTCAAATTAAATTTCATCAGAGGTGCAAGCCTGCATGCGAACCCAAGGCCTCTGCTTGGGAGGTAGCAGACAATTAGGCTACCTCGGCTTTTGGGTATTAATAATAATCTTAACATATATAAACTTGGAAATGAAACTATTTTTCCGGATTTAAATCGCGTATATATTTGTTTTCTGAAACGTCAACCGTGATCATGGGACCTGTAAAGGGCCCGAAACGTCGGTTTGTTTGAAAAAACAAATATACGCGATTTATATAATAGTTTCATTTCCTATGTGTAACAATCGCGAAAACCTAAGAACTCGATATATATAAACTATTTATTAATACGTCTTACTTCACAAAAGAGGACACCCGTGCCCAATAGTGGGAGGTATAAATGGGTTGATGATGATGATAATAGAATGCCATAATTAATTATCACCGTTTTTAAATCGAACTTTAAAGTGTATTATTAACTCCAAAAATGGATAATATCAAATGATGTGCCCTTTTCGCATTCACTGATTCAAACAAAATCATAAATTCAAAAACCCCAAACAACACATAAATCGTCAAAATTTCAGTTTGATAAATAGACACATTTGGTAATTCTACGAAAGCCACCCAAAATGCGGATCGTTCAGTTTGTTCTATATCTGCTTATCGTTACAAATGGGCAGTCATTTGAAACCCAGATCGACAGGGTTTCGTTGGGATCCAGAATGACGCATATCAATCAAAAGGCACTCGATTTTTTGTCATCTTTTAAGTTGAGAATGAAAAAATAAGTATAACATACCGATTCTCCAGTACCTATGACTTGTAAGTCTTGTGTGACGTAAAGTTATGAATGAAACCATTGAATATTTTTCCCGTAAGCTCCTTGTGAAACAGTTTGTCCAGGGAAGTACTTGCGTTGAGTCCACCAGGATCCCCTAGCCCAATTCCCCAGGGGATCGTTGTGAAGTCAGAAGTTCATTAGAATGCCCTAAGTACGTACATTTATGTATGTAAATTTGCAATCACATTGCGACAATAAATAATTACTTATTGTACCGATCGGGTTTTCTTGTCGTTGTCATCAACCTTACCTATTTCTGCCGCCAAGCAGTAATGTAGGCATTACTGCGTTTCGGTTTTTTTATTTATTTGGTCAGTCAACAATTGTTACACCAATAAAAGATCAGAAAACCCGAAAAAAAAAAAAAACTTAAAACTAAATGCACAATCTATTATAGACCAACACTACATGCACAATACATTATACAGAGTACAAAGAAACTTACAAAAAGAAAAGTGTAAACATTAATTTAACCATTTATATCACTTACAAAAACATAATATCTGAAGGGTAAGTGAAAGCATAAAAAAGAAGTTAGGTGACAGAGTTTTAGGACGACATGACTTGACGACATTTCGCGCTTGGTTCTTACTGCAGAGAAGTAATGTAAATCAATCGTCACACGTACAACTGGCAAAGCCTAGCAATGGGAGAATTCGCGCTTAAAATAATCCTGCAAAAAGGCTTATAAAGAGGTTTTGTGGGAAATCTAGGTAGTCTGCGGGGAACATTTTTCAACTTATGTCTCCGGGTGACGGGCATACTCACGTTTTAGACCTATGATGCCACAGACATAATTTCCAACTTATAACTAACTTGTTTTTGCGTCGGGGGCATAAAAAAGAAGAGGCAAAGTGATACAGAAAGATGCTACTGCCTATCGCATGGATTTTTATAACAAGTACGCTACAAAAATATCCTCGTTTTTAATTGCCGGTAGAACGGATTTAAGGCATGATCTTTTTTGAATTGTTTCTTGTACTCTAGTGCTCAAATGATTAGGAATGCCCTAGAAAATACAAATCTAGTTTGAGACAAGGTGATACATCGCACTGCTATTACAATAGTGTTGTAACTTAAAATATGTGACATTCAAGTTTACACCATTTCTAGACGCAAAGTTTGACTCTCTCTACATGTGAACAAAACCATCGTTAGAATATTGTACGAAACAACGAAAAGATATATACTTGACTCAAAATGAGACAAACTTTTTGTGAGCTAGTTCTGGACAAAACAGTTGTTACTCAGAAGTGTGAAATAATTTATTCCCTTTTATTTTTAAATATATTTGGCAAATACAAAATTGTTTAAATATTAGTAATAAAACTTATCCTAGACATCAATCTTAATAATCTTTCATGGGAAGTAAGTAATTAGTTTTTCATCGATTCTGAAAAAATATACTTTTTGAGTTAATTCACAATTGCATTAACAGTGGGAATGTATTATTCTCTAAACCACATCTAAACATTAGTAATTATGTATCTTTAGCGTAATTCTTATCGGTACAGGAAAACGCATGTAATATGAGCATGAGTCTTTAAACACTAAAAAGCCCTGCACGGGTATCGAACACGAAATTTCGTGCTTTCAAAGCGAACATTGACCCAACCACTAACACACTTCATAATTAATATTGACTTACTTTTTCAATCTGTACGAAAATATTTTCGATTTTAACAATAATACACGGTGAAGTTTTAATATAACAATAATAATTTATCATGATCGATACTTTGATTCGTCATCGAGTTAAAACAAATCGATCACGATTAATGGCATCTCGGAAATTTAACATTCTTACTTTATTAACGTTATAAATTGTTTTTATGTCTGTTTGTCAGTACTGAAACAAATTTAGTTTGTCATAAAGAGTAGCAGAACAATTAAGAAAATATCGTTTACCAATTTGGTCCTGCCGGGAATTGAACCCAGGATCTCTTCTACAATCATTTTCATAGATTAACTGCCTCGGTGGCCGAACGGTTACCATGCCGGACTGCCACGCAGAGGTCCCAGTTTCGATTCCAGGGCCGGGAGAAATATTTGTATGGCCTACATTTATTTGTCTCGTGAGTTCGGGTGTAATTTGTGGTTGCCTATGTGTCCATGGCACCCGCGACACAGGGTTACCTTAGTGCGGGGCTATGTTGAGTGTGTGCGTTATATTATTACTAACTATATATTATATTATTATTATTACTGACTATATCCGAATTGCCCGAATTAGAATTCAAAACAAAGATAAAAAAAAAATTTAATTGAAAATTCATTCTATAAAGTTGACGAATATTTTGACCTTATGCATTTAAAAAAATTATCATTGTTTTATGACATTTAATGTATCTATTAATGATTTATTACTTAAGCGATTTATTTCATAACAATATATTATTATTAAGTTCATATATTACTTTATGTGTGTGTATGTACTATGTTGAGTGTGTGCGTTACTTATAGGTAATATTAAAGATAATATTAAAGTTAGTAGTGAATGACTTTGATAAAATATTTTGTACTATTGACGTGCTAAATGTTATGAGCTTTGTGACGTGGCAAATGAAGAATTTGAATTGAATTGAATTGAATACTATTATCCATTTTATTATTATTAATAATATTATTATTATTATAGAAATCCAGGAGATTACTTTGGAGCTTGAGCACTTGCTCTTACAGAACTCTTTGTAGACTTGGCGGACTACAGCCTGAAACTTTTCCTTAGACGAGACCCGTTCGGAATAGTGGAACGTTAAGATGGCGTATCAGTTGACTCAAATGTTAAGAGTAAGATTTAGAATCAGAGTCGAGTGTATAAGTTTCGCCACAATGTCAATTTTAAATTCGTTTGTGGTGAGAGTGCCGATCGAACATCTTTCGACCTTCATGAAAGAGGACTTTTGGCCGAAGGGTGTCGTATACCACCGATTCCGGGCCCGGTTCATGTAGATTAGTTTTTGTATTATATTATGTTCATAGATGCTCAATTTAACTGAATAAATAAAATTAAATATTATTTATTAAATAATATGCCATGTATATTGCCACATTTAGATATTGCTCTGATAGACCCCAATTTAAGACGTCTTTCATTAATAGTAGGAACATTTGTGTTATTGTGAATTATAGTGCTATAATTTCAGGGTCGCAAACGCCTTTTATCAACTCAGAACATTATTACATCGAGTTCTTAGGTTTTCGCGATTGTTACACATAGGAAATGACACTATTTTTTCGGATCTATTGTACTTCCTCTGCTGAAAAATCCCAAGCAGACATAAGACATTGCACGACAGACAGACATGCAGTACTAATTAATACGTTTTGATTTATTCTAATTATCGTTTCATAATTTTTAATAAAATTTAATTAATAATTCTTAAAGTCGATTTAATATAATTTGTGAAACATGTGTAGCGCAAATTGGAATGTTCTTTGAAAATTTAAAAATAATGTATTTGATTAATAACTTCTGTAAAAATAACTAAAAATATTGTGGTTTGCATTAATATTAGACATAACTGGTTGATGACTTTGCCATCTTAGTCAGCCGTGGGACCTGCAAAGGGCCCGAAACGTCGGTTTGTTTGAAAAAACAAATATACGTAATTTGGATCCGAAGAAATAGTTTCATTTCCAGGACATTATGTATATCTTAGATAAACCTTACTTAACAACGAAGATGCGAGTGTCATGGAATTTATTGTCATTTATATCCTTTAAACGAACATTAACAATATTTAAAAATCACTACTTCTTAAAATGTTATTTTAAGAATAACTGCATTCAAAATTTACATATTTTTTATTCGATCATTTCGTAAAGTTTCCTATCGTAATAAGGTGTTATAGTCTGTTATAATTTATTCATTACAGTTTATATTTGCGATTAAAAAGTTGTTTTTGTATTTCTTATTAAAGCATTAACATATTTTTTAAATTGTAACTTTTGAATACACAAGCAAACCCACGGGATAAAACTTCATAAAAAACAAGGACTCCAATAATTGCTTCCAATAAATCCCAACGCATCATTAATTCCATTAATGATGTTGATCTAATTAATGATATATCATTAAAATCATTACTCGTTAAACGGCTGGACCACCGGTGTCATAACACGAATGATGGATCGCATCATTAAAATGTTATCATTACATTTTTTATACGGCTTCTGTGCGGTTAAAAAATGGGTTCATAGAACTATAGTTATTCAATTTTAGCTGTCGTGTTGTCGTAGAGTATATCTTTATACGCGTATCTTTAAATAATATGAATGTATCTTTTTTAACCGACACATTGTGACCAAGTCAGAATCTGATGAAGGGATCCCATGAAAGTCGAAGGAAATCCTCAAATTTATAGGCATGTGTCCATGTATTCTCCAATTTCTCCATCAATTGTGCACCGATTTTGAAAATTCTTCTTTTGTTTGAAAGGGTATACTCTCGAGGTAGTCTCGGATGGTGTTCCGGGTTCGTTTCGGCTCACAAATTACTAATTATTTTCCGTAAATAAAAGACGACTTTTCACTTGACACAATACGTGTAGTCATCAAATCACCGTTACCATGACAAACAGAAAAGAAAATACAAAATGTACGAAGGAGCCCGTAACAGTCCCATTGTCACCAAGAACTCAGAATCTGTTGATGGGAACCCATGGAAATCGAAAAACGTCGATAAGCAAACTTTTGAAGTCGGTTTTTTTTTTCAATGAAAAAATTGCAATTATTTGAAATGTTATGTAGTTATACTGGATGGAAAAATGAAAATCGATATTTAAATATAAGTTTATCAATAACAAAAAAAACAACCAAAATTCAGTTAGTACCTAATTACCTATAGTTACCGCCCGTTGCCCTGTGACACAAGTTGAAAAGTCCCTTGTGCCTGTAATTTGTTCTACACAGCATAGAACCCGGGACTTATTCAGCGCCCACGGCGTTAAACTTTAAGCCACAGAGGTCGACATATCATAGTATACTAAACATGCATAAATCGAAGAATGGAAACATCTTCAACTTTAATACATATGGTTAAAGATACAAAATTTCACCGTGTCCTAGGTCGCGCCAAAAGAGAATGGCGTATTTTCCCCTATATATATTTTAACAGTATGTTACGCGATAACTCCAGCATTTGAGAACCGATTTTGATAATTCTTTTTTTATTGGAAAAAGGGCACCTCAGTTGTGATCCAACTTAAATCTGAAGAAAATATTGAACCTCTAAGGGTGGCAAGGGATGAATTCGGTTTCGCGCACTTGCGGGTAATCGGTCTCAATAAAACTTGCCAAATAGATGTGATTCCGCGAACTAATTGAGGTCGGTTTTTTTAGTACTCTATACTGAGATTTTTCTTCAATCAAGAATTACCTTTACAGCTACCAGCTGCTGACAGTAGGTGTCGCTTTATTGATTGCAATATGTATTTTATTGGAATATCATGATGCTTTTAGTACCACGATATTCAGATATTTTAACCTATGAAAGTTTTTCTTCACTCAGCCAGGTACCTTTACAACTATCGGACTATTTAAAGTACTCAGATGCAATTGAAATTCGAATTATATTTCTAAAGTAAAAGTTAAATATTTGCCTCGAAGTAAGAAGATTCATCGCAGCGTTAAAATATGGGAAGACAGGTCTCTAATGTAAGACAGTAGTCACTTGGTAGAGGGCCATTAATCTGTGTTCTCTAATTTCGATAAAAAGTGTACTCGCGCGCTTTTTCATTTAGACAGACCGAGACACCGGTTACGTAAGCCTGTCGAGCTGTATTAGGCCCCTTGTTTACTAAAACTGAGTAGAGTGGAACAGTGGGTTCCAACAACCAATGGTGTTTCATAATTTAATACCAAGAGGCACGGAAATGTCATAATGACGTAATTACTAAAAATCTCAGTACAGAGTAGTAAAAAAACCGACCTCAAAAGTACGTGGAATTATATATAATTACCATGTTTTATTGAAATCGGTTACCGGGTTAGTTCGCCACTAAAATATAATAAAAATCGGTCCTCACTTCTCCAAGTATATCGAGAGAAAAAGGCCTTGAATTCGAGAATAGCAAAATCAACCATTAAATTAATTGCTGCTTATAATAAAATTTAGGCACTATTTATAAAAATGAATCTTCATCACGCACTGCGTCATCCCCCTCCTCCATCCACACCCTTAGAGGTGGATAATTTTCTTTAAAATTAAATGGGACCACTATGGAGAGAGAGACCCTCTTTCCAACAAAAAAGACTCATGAATATCGGTTCACAAATACCGGAGTTATCGCGTAACATACATACAAAAAAAACAGTCGAATTGAGAAGCTCCTCCTTTTCTTGAAGTCAGTTAAAAAAGCAAAACTATATTCTCTCTTGAGCGTGGATATAACAAATAACTTTTTCACCTCACTAACTCGGAAAGGCTTTCTTACTCATTAGAAATCGTGTAGTCTAGCGTGGAGAAGGACTGTGTTGCACCAAACTTTGTCTTTCGATGAAAAAAAAATATAAGGACACGTTCAACTACGCGATTTGTCGTACATTATTTTTGTAATAAGAATATAAATCCGTTGGTATATTTTATTCGTATTATTGTTGGCGTTAAATTGACTACGATAAGTAATTTTGTTTATTAAATTATTTTGTTATAGTTCAACTGTTTTTGTGAGTGAGGTGAAAAGTTGTGTGTTTCGCTCGGCAGCAAATTTGTTTTGGGTCTCGAGCCTTGAAACCCTCGCTACGCTCAGAATTCTAAATCCTTCGCTTGCTGAGGTTTCAAAACAATCAATCGCGTCAAACAACAACTTTACAGTCTTGCATAATAAATAATTTAATTTTTTAACGCACAAATTGCACCCAAACTCACGAGATAAATAAATGTAGGCCGTACTAATATTTGTCCCAGCCCGGAAATTTAACCCGAGACCTCTGCGTGACAGTCCAGCATAATAACTGTTCGGCCACAGAGGCAGTCAAAAACTTTGACGTAAAAACATATTAAACATACGTACCCTTCATGGAAGAATGGCCTAAGTGAAGTTACGTCGAAAAAGTTCATTGCTCCATTGGATGCAGAAAAATATCTACTACTGTCGACTAATATTGTCGATAGAGTTACAAGAATTGGAGAGGATGTGGGTTATATGTTTCTAAATCTAATGGAGCACTCACTCACGCCATTCTTCCATGCGGGATGTAGATTGATTCAAAGTTTCATGGTCTAAGTATGATGTAAAGAATTCATTTTAACATATCGTCGGTTTCTGTAGAAAGGGCGTAAGCGACATTTCGAAAAATTATTGTTTACGTCTTGTTTTAAATTCAATTTTAAATCAGAGCTCTACTGCTATTTCAAATAAATATCCCAGGTAAAGTAGTATTTCTTCAAGTTTTTTGAGGTAGGGGAAAACCCATATTAAATAATACATAGCCTGGTTTCAATCTAGGGATTTCCCTGTACTATGAAGATTAGCCAACGAAATAAACACACGGAACACCCAGACCACAATGAATCTGTAAAAGTTGGTTTCCTAAATTGTCCTACCAGAAATTGAATACGAGACCTTTCATCTAGCGTCCACAGTGCTAATGAGAGACACCGAGGTCGTTAAAATTTATTAATATAAACTTAAATTAATGTTTTTTTTTATATAGTTAAAACAGTTATAACGAAGCCAAACATTCTTCAAGTTATGGCAAAAATAGATTTAAGAATTTAAAATATTGAAAACATCGCATACGAATAATATTTATCTAAAAACACAACATTCCATCAAATAACTCATTAATAAAATCGATAAAAATTACTTAAATAAAAAAAATCTAAATCACAATATTCTCGAATAGTGAGCTCAAAATTAATCATCGAGTTACAATATCGATAAAAAATTATATCGATAACCCTTTAAACTCAAATTTCTATAAGTTATAGCGGCAATTGGAGCGTGAAATTACATATTTTGAATTTGGTAATAGTCTGTCACACAAAGAAAAAAATCTTTTTAACACGATACGTATTAGTTGGTCTTTCGTATTTTGTATGGAATATTTGTTCTATGTAAAAATGTCGATGGATCTCACGCCTACAGTAAGGTAGATTGTACAATTTTATTTTATTTATTTATAAGGTATTAATAAAGTACATTGTAAATACATTACAATCTAGCAAAATACAAGACTAATAAGTGATTTACATTTCGCTTAATCTAATAAACAAAGTAAACTAAGAATTCACCAAGTGGCAATTTTCTTCGTATTTATGTGAACACAATTTAATCATGTGATCTTTTTGTTCAGTGTCATTGGCCCTATTTATTTTAATTATACACTAACACTACACTAGTTCAAATGGTTTTATCCGTTTTAAGCGTCTTATAATATTGGTGTGGTCTAGGAGCTGAATGGTCTCGACGTTTAACAATAACTACTTGAATGCTAGAGTATCGAAATGTGATATAATTTTTAATTGAGAATTTGCAAACAATTACACATTATATTACATGTACATTATTATATATTTAAATAAATTTAATATTAACCACACGATGATACACTTCTTAAAGTAATGTTTATCTAAATGGGCGCAGTCGCCACTCTACAGGAAGCGCACCCCTCATTTGTCAATTTGACATCTGACATCGCTCAATCCTCTTACCTGACTGACAATGTTGTGGGCACTGTTTAGTTTTTTGTCAAATTAATTATGTCGTTATTTTTACTTATTCTATTCGATTAGCTCGTCTAGATTTTACGAAACAGACGCATCATTATCAATTTGTAAAAATATGAATGGTATCTTTTTGTATTTTTTTTTATAATTAAAAAAATTTAACTGTTTATTTGGAAAAATTACAAAAGTTATTTCACATTACTAAAGCAAAAATTTTTATGTTCTAAAATTATGCACCTAGTAAATTCCAACCACAGCGACGTCTTAACATTATTACTTATTTAAAAATCTAGTATATTTACTTACACAGCTCTTATATAATATTACTCCCTGGCCAAGTGTTGTCTGATCAATCTGGTACAGATCCTTTTATTTGTTGATTCTAAAATGTACTTTTTCTTTGGTATCCAGTTTAACACATCTGGAATTACAAATGACCATATTCTCCTACCATATACATTGTTATAATTTGGAAGTTTAAATGTACGATTGCTATGCAATATTCGTAGTCATGATAGTCTTTTTTCCTTCTCCAAAAATGGAACTTTTTCTTGGTACTCAGATGCAATTACTAAATTTACTTTATCAAAACGATTTGAAACTTTACAGTATTGGAATAGTTTATCATAATTATATATGCATTTCACTTTCAAGGGTACAATTTTAAATTAATTTTCTATTATTTGCTAATTTTATATTTGGCAAACTACATTGAAACACCCAATAAAATGTATGAAATATAGTTGCATACTTTAGGCCTGAGTAAATACAGTAGTACTAGTAGCAGTAGAGCTTCTTGTGAAAGAGTTCGTTCAGGGTAGTACTTACCACCTTACTTAATTCTGCCGCCAAGCAGTAGTGTGACCATTATCGCGTATCGATTTTGAAGGGTAATGATGTTGGTGAAATTACAGGCGCATGGGACTTGTCAACTTATGTTTCAGCGTTGCGGGCGCAGTGGCGAATTAGGGGACCATTCGTCATTTTCGTAATACGCCCTTTTTCGTCAACTGGTAAATTTTTGTACTTTGCCAATGCCATCTAAATCTTTAACTCGTCAATTTGGCCTGTTCGTCGTTTTCTCAGATGAGTAATTTTCGACAACTGGACAGTATACATTTTTGCTTAAATTATAAAATGAAACTAAAATTCATACACATATTGTATAATTGTACATGACTGTACGAATAATGACAAATGTCGAATGACATAAAATGACCAGTAGATGAAAGCGATTAGTTAAAGAAAATGACGAGTTAGGGAAAATGGCGACTTTTATATTTTCACATAATTGACGTGTTGAAGAGTTACAAAATTAACCAGTTGACGAAAACGGCGTATTAACGAAAATAGCGAGTGGTCCCCTAATTCGCAGTGGCAGTACTCCTCAGATCTTTGTGATTTAAAGCACTAAGTGGTATTGCAACTGTTGTAGACAGACGTGTCATCACCAAGACCACCAAGAGCACGACTTGCACGTCACGTCACTAGGTACCGTTCATAAAAAAATATGTCATCAGTTTTGTATGAAAAGCGAAATCGATTTATTGAAATATTTTGCTAAATGGTCATATGTTTAAACTCAATATTTTTTACATGGTCACACAAATAATATTGCCTGGGTTTGAATCATTTCTTATATTACGTACATTTTTATGTACGCGAGACCTTATAAGGATATGTACAGCATATAATTATAGCCTACTCCAGGGTTTTCATACATACATATGTACACACGCCAGCACATCAAGCTACACATTGACGTATCTTGTTCCGTTGCACTGGAGGCGATTTTCCAATAAAAATGTGTAGTCTGGTGTGTCGTTGTCCGTACATAATTTTGTTTTCTAAGTAGCCGTGTTTTTGTTTACTTTTCCTTATTAAAATAAATCATAGAAACTAAAATAGAGAAATAATTCATTTACACGACAAATACTACAAACAAGGATATAATAATATATGTGTGAATGAATCGATCTGATTCATTATTTAAAAAATACGTAACGTTTTAGGTTTGCGTATTTAACCGCACATTACCGGTCTTATAAAACGGTCATCTTTGTTTTATTATTGAAAATGTCACATTTATTGTGGTTTTATGTTACACCTTCAGTTGTGACGTATGACCACTAAATTGCGTCATGGCGTTGTCATATGCCTGGTGGGGAATTTTCTTTTGTGTTTGTTACGTTTTACCAACGTAGTTGTTGCTATCTGAGACGAAAGATATTTTTTCTTTGTTTACCGGTGAAGCGAACGAAGCTGTGGTAGCCTAATTTGACCTACCGCCTCTCAAGTAGAGGGTCGTGGGTTCGAATCTGGGCTCGCACCTCTGAGTTTCTCGGAATTTATGTGCGAAATTTATTTTTGAAATTTACCACGACCTTTCCGTTGAAGGAAAACATGGTAATGAAACCTGTACGTTGAAGAAGGTTCACAACGCTCGGGAAACGTGTGAAGTCTAAACCCTCAGCCGAAAAGAGACCCGTGTCCAGCAGTGAAACGTACAAACAGGTTGATGATGATTATCAGTAACCCAACTTTATATCATTGCATTGTAAAATCTAACTTATCAACATGCATCTTGTGTCAAAATTCGTATTTTCTTAAAAACCTGCACCGATTACCGCTTTTGGTCCTTGCTTCGTTGCTATTTATTATTAAACGGATAGACATGGTTCTTTTTTATAGTCAATATTTAACTGTATTGCAAAAACTTTTACTAAAGTCCATCCAAATCCAAAATCGTATGTTTTTTTAATAATTACGCAAGTAGAAAATTTTTCTATCGTATACAACAATTTCAAAAACACACGATATATCGACAGAAACATCGACACGTACACATCACTAAAGTGAAGTTGTTTCTTTTGCCAGTAGCAACTAGTGTCTTAATGATAAATATCCTCAAAGATTGTTCTGCCTTCTTGATAATTTTCTCTACTAACCTCACACCTTAAAGTACAAAGTCTTAACTACCTTATATTATAGGAATTAGAGGCTAAAGTTTAATGGCAGAGGCGAGGCACTTGTTTAAAAGTACCAAAGAAATTTATGAGGCAGTCCCCGAAGGTGTTTTATAGTTATTTGATAAAACACTATCGTGATTGTTTAGCTTGACCATGTGACAGCTCAGTTTATTTTCAAGGCATTCCTAATATTACATTTGTGTTATCTAGATGTGGGGTGTAATTTGTAATAATATTCGATGTTGTTTCTTTTTTTGTCTCGTGAGGGTTTTGAACTTTGACTTCTTTGCGTTATAAAAGTTCCAAAATAACTGTACAGTCATCAAACATCATTTGTTTTATTCAATTTTACTGATGGCATCTTGCAAATAACACCATTTCCACTACTACTACTTTCAATACGACCTCATGGAGTCATGTGACACCTTTTCTAAATAAGTCTGACATGCTTGCGATGGGTGGGCGCCTTAAATTGCATCTCGCTGGATTGTTGTTTGATGTTGTTTAGTCTCACGTGCCTTATTATTTGTATGAGAAACTTACTTCATCTTCCACGGTAAACTGTTGCTTTGGAGCAAGGTCGACAAGGGTGTTTCTGTATGCCGGGGGGGTATAGTACCGCTGCATTTAGAGGGAGTTCCCGATATTTAGCCACTCGTTGTTGAGACAATATTCCTCCTCCTATGCGTAATAGCGTCACAAAAAGAACTTTCAAGCAGAAGCAACATTAACATTACGGTAAATGCAATAAAGAATTGAATTGAAACTGCAAGAGTATCTTTTAAATATGCAGAAATTGGAAATATGAGTGGCTAAGGTGTTTAAGAAAAGATAAATAAATAAATTGGATGAAATTAAATTACATTTAATTGAATTAAATTGGTTTTGTTTTGGGTTTCTACGAGTGGCGTCCCTGTCCTGGCAGAATACCAGCGTCGCGGGCAGCCGCGTCATTTATGCTGAGTTAGCGCCATTTCATTGCCATGGCTTCCAAGAGAGATGTTAGTGGAACATATTACTGTGTTACGTTTAAGTTAATGTCTGTATCATGTGTCTGTGTATGTATTTGTCATGGTGGTGAATAAAGATTCTATCTATATCTATCTACTAGTTTTTTACGTTAACTGTAAGTTTTCCGAATTGTATAAATAGTAGTAGTAAAATTTTTCGTCGTTTATTATGGCTAAGGCATCTAATACTGCCAAAAAAACCATACTGCCAGATCTTAGATTGTAATGTTTCTTCAATAAATTTTTCTGACATTTTTTCGCAGAAAATCGTTATGTATTGCCGACTTCCGTGGTTGAGTGGCTTGCACACCGGTTTTCATGGTGTCGCATTCTTTGATGTCCCGGGTTCGATCCCCGGCCGGGTCAATGTAGAAAAACTAACTTTTCTGTATTGCCTCGAGTCTGGCTGTTTGTGGTACCGTCGTTGTACCCGATTTCCAAATATTTATTTAATTTGTATAGGACCATAATATAGCATAGTGTAATATTAGTACAGTATAATGTTTATTTAACAATATATTTTAATTTAATAATATATTGTTATTTAAAAATATACCGAACAAAAAGCAGAAATACGTGTTCACTGTTCAGCTATTTTGTCTGAAGTCTGACAAAAGAAAATCGTACTGATAGAATTATGTTTACGACTTTTTAAACGTTAAAATACTGTTTTACATCTCCTTCAATTTAAACATCGTTATTCTTAAAATAACTGTAAAAGTCACAAAATATTTAAACAGATTTCCAAGGTCCTGCAAACTATAAAGTCTATTATATTACATAAATTAATAAAACCTATTTCTTATTTTCAGGTAAAAAATGGAGGTCACTGACCCCGCAAGATCGTCGGCCATACGTGGAAGAAGCTGAGCGTCTTCGGGTCCTGCACATGACTGAACATCCCAACTATAAATACCGACCTCGGCGACGAAAGCAAACGAAGACTAGGCCCAACCAACCAACAACACCGTCCAGTGCCCCCCCGGCATCAGCTGCTTTAGGGTCTCCATATGCAGCCGCTACTGATTCCCCGGACAGATTCTCTCATAACCCAGGAGCTGGCTTCTCGCCCTATAGAACTTCTCCACTAGCATCTGATTCTTACCAATCAAATCAATTTAACGGCCACGTTCAAACTCCTGAGTCCTCTCCGGCTAGATCTCCTGAACCACAGGGAAGGAGAAGTGCTCCAGCTGAAGCCCCTCTTCCGACCCCAGACGCTTCTCCTGTAGAAAACGAAAAGGAAAATTTTCAGTATGAAGAACGACGAAGAGCGATCAATCCTTCGTCCCTTTCCGACTCATATTCTCCGTACAAGCCTTACCGGACCTCAGGATCGTACTCTCCAGCTCCAGTCGCTGCCATGGGCATGGCCAATGGAATGTACGTCATGTGCACACAGAGGACATTGACTGAACAACCTCCGCTAGTAACCGGGACGTTCTTTCCACCTGTAGCCACATCTCAGGATCAGCAAACTCTGGGAACCAGTACACCTAGAGTTTCATCAGCACCTAGTGGACCAATGACTTCTGAATATAGCATTCAGTATCATCCGTATGAACAATATGAGCAAATGTATAAAACTGAGGAGCCGTACGTGCCTCATTATCCAGAACAGCCTAAGACGGAGTACGATACTGGTGGAAACTACTTTTCTGAAGAACCCCCGGCAAATGCTCCACAAGAACAAGAGCAGTTCATGAACCCTCGTCCTGAAATGAGGACAGCGTCTCCGGAATCCGATGTTGACGCTCGTGAGTTTGACAAATATTTGGATTATGGCGCTGATGGCGCTCAGATCGATCATCAGCAACAGCAGTACCGATATGATCAGCAGTACCGGGGCCAATATTGTCCTGAGCAAGCTCCTCCTGGCCAGGAATACTGCGACAGGATGTACCCTTCGCCGTACACATCCGTGATTGCAGGAACTCCACCTGCAAATTACACTCCCGCGCCTCCAGGACCCGACGCGAGACCTGAGGACGAGTTTAGCGTGATCTTGGCTGGAGTGAGGCAGACCTGCTATAGCAACTGATAGATGACTGGCATAGACAATAAGATGACAGTACTGTAACTGTAATGATGCATGATGGTGCTTCAAGTTTTAAACTTGATAGTATGTGGTGCTATATAATATGTGGAATAACCTATTCAATTAAATTAATAACAACGGAGCACAATTACTTCCCAGTACGAAGTGAATAAATGGGCCCTCAGACGCGCAATAACAAATATCGTTGCATATCGTGTCGTGGTCAGCGACTCTTGTGGGGTTGCTCTATAAGCACGTTATTTACTGCAGAAGCACTATTATGATCATCAATCTACTTATAAGGACTTCTGAATAAAGCCCAAAGAAGAGAACACCCTAAACAATTTTGCGGTGTAATTAAGGGCTATCGACAACATAGGCCGAAATGCCTTGTTTTGTACCTCTACCACGTGTTGCAGTGTAAAAGACGCAAGCGATCATGACATGAATTCTTTAAATGGCAATTTATTCAACGCTCATTAATGATCACAAGTAAAACAAAAATGTCTCATATACTCCCTCGGTCGATCGCTTCGATACTGTAGACTCATGGTACAGGTAGTACTGATCTGGGATAGGCCTCGAAGTCAGGCATTAACTCTAATAAATATCATATACTATGGTTAAATACTGACAAATCAATATTGGACGTAATGTTAACGAACTCATTGCTTTCAACTGTTGATGTTGAAAAGCTGCTACTAATACTAATTTGTCAGTCTTTGCTACATATTTTATCTTTTTATTTGTGTTTATAAAGAAAAGAATATAAACTAACTTATTTTTCATCAGTATATTACGGTAGTCTACTTACAGTTAGTAAAAAATGAGCAATCTAATTAGTTTTTTTCGCTTGACAATGATTATGACTAAATTTTTACGCCACATAATATATACTATGCGAAAACGACTTGCATCGTGTAAAGACGCTCTCATTTTTGCACGCACCTTCTTTTCTTTATAAAATGCACGTAAAAATGGTGAAAATTAACCAATTAACAATTCTTGGATAAGTTTAAAAAGCATTCCTTTGCAATAATATAAAGAAGGCACATATTACATAGCGTTTATCCGGTATCATAATCTTCTTTATTGCAATTTAAGAAGTGTTTAGAGCTTAACGAACGACTGGCAAGAAAATAAGATAGCATTTGAATAGTTACGTACACGGATACAGACGATTTAGGACATAAAAAATACACACACAAATTAAGTAGCATGCAAATTGACATGCACTCTGAAACACTCAAACAAACTGCTATAAGTACGCAGTACGCGTAACACATGGTGATCTTATATTCTGCAGTGAGTCTTAAAAAATATATTAAAGGATTTAAACAATAATTAATTAATTAACAACCTTATTGGTGCTATTTAAGAACGTCCTAACTACAAATAGAAATATTTTTATATAGATTTTTTCCAAATCCGTACCACAAAGGTAACGAGTTAAACGATTCCTATGTATTTAAACGAAAGCGATTATTTATTTGTAACTATTTTTGTATATTTCGTAGTTAATATTAACATAAAAAAAAGTTAAATTTATCGAAAAATTAGCTCTTCCATGCCTGTAGATATAATTTAAGTCGTATTTTCATTTTTAACATAGGTTTCTTTTTTATTAATTTTTAGTTATTTTGTTTTTTCTTTCAAAAGATCATACGTTATTATCTGTATAAATTGTAAGATCATGTTATAATAAAATAAATGTCTCATAGTTATAAATATAAAATTTGTACTAAATTTTTTAGTGAAACATTAGTTAATATTGCAATTTTTAGTTATTGTGGTAAACAAACACTCGCACTGCGAAACTAAGTTCTTCCTAAATGTAAGAAAATTTATAAGAAATAAAATAAAATTTATATTCTAAAATGTTTTTGTATTTTACTTACCATTTGCAATTTTTAAGTCTTATTTTCAAATATAAACAAGATCTTGCTTTGCGTGTTAGGTACTACGCCAGTGATTAGTGGATGAGACTATAGAAAGTGACGTTGTTAATGTAGTCAGGGCTCTACCACTCGCTCGTGATTACGCGATAAGTGCCTACCACTGAGCGTATCGCCGGCAGTGCAAGTGCTCAGAGGGTGTTGCACACACAACTGAATAGGTAAAAAAATCGTCGCAATGTCGCAATTGCGTAATTATTGTTCAGTGTGTGGGTGTAAAATAATAATAATAATAACGTTTATTGCAAAACATGTTGTTACATAATAGTTCTTATAGTAGTTTACAGTATCAAACATGTACCTTGTAAGGGCGTAGCAATGTCAATTTTTTAAATATACATTTTGATTACCATTAATTAAAATATCATTATAATGATAATTAAATCTAAACAAATATTTTCTGAAAAGTCAATTAATTAATTGGCAAATGAGTGTCAAATTGAAGTCTAAAGTATTTCAAAAAAAAATTAATCGTCAAATTATTCTAGAATTATATAATAATAATTGACAGTAATTTAAATACTAAATTAGCATCATCGTCAACCCATTAGTTGTCCCACTACTGAGCACTGGTCTCCGCTAAGGAGAGAGTTTAGAGCCTAAACACACGGCGTACTTTATACGCGCCGACGACGTGCATTTCACGAACGCGCTTTTACGGCGCTGTAAACGCGCGTCATCTGTGCGTATAGGCGCCACAGGTGCGCTGTAGTGAATAGATTCAAACGCGTGCAAACATCGCGTTGCAAGATAGAAGCATATACACTCCACTGGAGTTTACTCTTAGAATTTCATGTGGTTGCTTAATTTCAAAAAAACTAACTGAAATATAAAACAAAACTAAAATTAAAACTAACAAAATGCGTGATATATACTAAAGCGCGTCTGCACGAGCTACACGAGCAAGTGACGCGCGTTTACGGCGCGTATACGCGCATATGTACATAACTTTCAAAAGTATATACTTTATATTTATACTATATATTATAGGGTACATGCCGCCACTTCGGGATTCGAACCGTCAACTTGTAATTGAGAGGTAACCGTTCTCCCATCGCTTTACTAAATAAATAATTGTAATTTCAAAGTTCCAGACAAGCCTTTCATTTACATTACAATTCTTGTACAACCCTAGCGCATTCGGTCCCGTACGACTGCATACGACAGGCAACGTTATTTTTACCTCTCTGAGCACGTGCTTAGGTTCCTTTTTCTTCGTACTGAGTGCCTGGCGCCATTAATCAGATTTAGTAGGCTATTAAAGCGTAGATATTTTCGATTTTGCATGAGTGATTTATCTGTTACGTAGTAACCATTAGGTAATACATGCTGTAGTGTGCAGTCCTGCATATGTCTTTAGTAAGAATGAAGCAAACTAGGAGTGCGCCTGCGTCCGTACTAGATGAACGGGCTGCCAGTGATTTGGCGCGCAGTTTCCGTCAAGTCACCGCTGCGGAATCTCATGATTAAGGGCCATGGACTGCTTCGAGACATGTTGAGCAAAAATTCTTGTTAGAATAATGTTTTTAAACAATAAATATGAAATTATTACTGACACAAAGATCGAACAAACACATAGAAAGATTCGTTCGATCCCACTGGACTAGTAGTCACGTTGAGACAACAGACCCTGGTTCGGGTCCAGCCTCTTCGATAGAATTTTTCTAATTTCTAATCTCATTTGATGGAAAGTGACGATGAGGTCGACAATGGAGCATTCTCACCTAAATAATGCCTATTTACTCTCGCCTTGGAAAGACCCAGGTTATACCGTTCAGGGAACGTTCTGCAAACAGGGAATTCCACTCCATAGCCGTTCTCCATATATATGTGGAAGCGAAGCGAATATCCACAACATAAGGGTGGGGTTGTGGATATTGTCTGGTTCCCCGATGATGGAAAGCGGAAGGCGGAATTGAGCAATTCTGTCGCACATTCTCCGTGAAAAATCCTGTAGAATGCCGATTAGTAGGCAACTTTACCGCGGTGTTTAAGGCTCTACAGCTTTACCTCTACTAACATATACAGAGACAATATATCTATTTGATTTTTCTCTCAATGTCATTTAAAACCACCACTAAAAGAAACGCCATTGTTGGGCGTCATTTGACGGCCTCTGTGGTTGAGTGGCTCGCTAACCGGTTTTTGAGGTATCGCCATTTCTGAGGTCCCGGGTTCGATCCCCGGCCGGGTCAGTGTACAACACTAACTTTTCTATATTGTCTCGTGTGGTACATCGTTGTTTCCGATTTCCATAACACAAGTGCTTTAGCTACTTACTTTGGGATAAGAGCTATGTGTGTGATGTTGTCTAATCTTTTAAATCTCGGGAGAGACGAGAATCTAAAATAGATATCAAAAATAACAATAATAATAACTGGTTAATTCCCCTCAGCCTTACTAGCAGCTTGAAGCAATTGTTTTTGTATATTATACCAAGTGAGAGGACGAAGAAGTCGTGAGCCTGATGGTAAGCAACACGCCTGTCCACTCAGAGTTTCAAGTTGTAAAGATGCCTCTGCGCCTATCACCCTGAAACATACCCTTACCCTTCGAAACCGGATTGCAGTAATGCTGACATTACTTCTTAGCAGCAGACATAGGTAAGGTGGCAGTACTTCCCTGGACGAACTCTTTCACAGAGAGCTCTAGTGCTTCTAAAATTACTTACAGTGACAGGGCAGTAGCAGAACTCCTCAGATACATGCGATTTAAACTCTAGAGTGGCACTGCACCTGCTTGCCTAAAACTTAAGATCGTTCTTATCGCTAGTGGCACAGAGTTAAAATTAAATCTTAAGCGACAAGCTTGACGTACTCTTGATTCTAATTGGGTACAAAATTAATCGTCTTTGCGTACTGCATCCGAGACCATACAAATTTAGAAAACTCGGATCCACTTCGGATGTCGCTTGTGTACTAAGTCCGATTCGAATACGAGAAAAATATACGAATATCTCTGTACACCTAGAGATAAAATGATCCCTGTGACATTTCGGACCGTCATTTCCTGGATTCGGAACTGGGGGGCCACTCTCGATCTCCGTCCGACATCCGTCCGTAACAATTACTGTCACATAAGTAATATTCGACAAAATTAAAAGACAAGTATCCAGTATGAAGCTTCATTCGCATCACGCGTCTTTTCATTTGGTCAAGTATTGCTTATTTCGCAGTAATTGTTTCGAACGGATGTCGGACGAAGATCGAGAGAAGACTTCCTGATACGAATCGGACGTAGAGCGCATTCGTTTCGGAGCAAAAATAAGGTCTACAAGGCCCGTGACCCTGAGACATAAGTTGTAAAGTCCCATATGGCAGTAATTTTACCAACACCTCACCTTTGCTTGGCAGAAATAGGTAAAGCCCTTTCACAAGTAGCTCTATTCCTACTATAATAATGTATGTGCTCGAAAACACAGTCGCCACAGGAAATTCCATTCCTGGACTGTGCGCATAAAACAGATGATGAAAAAAATTCCTCCTTCAGCCGTCTGGGCACAATAGCCTCTCCTCTTTTTAGGCCATAGTACACAGCGCAAATACGAGCACACACGCAACGAAGACATCAAGAAGAACCAATAAATTAATGATTCCTTATCAAAATCAAAGAAATACTTATCTCGCACATTTAGGAGTATTTAGATCTAAGCCCGCCCAGCAAAAAGCGAGCTAAGTGCAAATAAAATTAAAATTACTAAATAATTTTCGCAAAGGCAGGGGTGCGCATACATCGGCCCGCGGGGTACCGCGCCTGTAATTACGATGCGGCCCGCCTGTGCACGCCCCTGCCGCGGAACACAGATATTGATGTATTGACGTTACGCTGTAAAATGGGATAACTAAATAAATTTAGATTTTTCAGTTTAGCTATGGAACGTGGTCGATCACTAACTAGATAATCTGAATTAGACAAATTTGAAATTAGAAATTCGATTTTAGTTAGTTTTAGTCAGAAAACTAAAATACGTAGTGGAAACAATATTATTTTCGAATTTTTCAAAATATAGACTGGTGTCGAAATATGAGCAATATTATAACAAGCGTACAATACGCTTACATTGAAATAAGATTGTTTTTTGAAAGATTATGGCAGGTCTCAAGGTCTTCTGGCGGAAACAATTTTATTAGACGCGGTCAGTGTTACTACAGGACTTTTTGAGTGTGTTAGGAATGCATTACTTAAACGAATACATCCCGACATTTGACACAAAGATGGCTTATTTACGTGTTTTATAATTATCACAATGTTTACGGTACACTTATTTGCGATCTATGACATCCCTGGATGTACAAGGTGGTTCTACACAATTATCTGAGAGCTTAAAAGCGTGAAAATTATACTTATAACATTTTCACAGTACGTAATTTTCTCGCCTGGCCGTTATAGCACGTGATAATTAAGTTTTTGTTGCTCCCCTCGAATGCGGACCGCGGAGACATCTCTGAGAATACATCGGCCCCTCGCCCTCTTTGGTTTTTTACGCCTTTTTACTATTTATTTTATGAATCAATTTTTGAGATTTCTACATGCTATTGGAGGTTATTAACCTTTGTTTTTTCTTACGACCAAGCCGTAATTTACAAAACAGTATATGTCCCATTTATTTCCCATTTTTAACCGACTACAAAAGAATGAGTAGGTTATCAATTCGACAGTATTTTTGGTATATATGTATGTTACACGATAACGTCATTTATGAACCGAGTTTGATGATACTTTTTTTGTTGAAAAGAGGGTACCTCAGAATTGGTCCCATTTAAATTTGAAGAAAATATTCCACCTCTAATGGTGGCAAACTAGGGGATGAAATCGGTTTCGCGCACTTTCCGGTAATCGATTTTAATAAAACTTGGCAAATACATGTAATTCCACGAACTTTGAGGTTTGTTTTTTAGTACTCTGTACTCAGATTATTTCAAATACAAATGAGGTTTGTATGACTGCTGCTTTACGTCAGCGCATTGCCAACGCATGTCCAGCGTCGACACGACGAGACGTCCGCGCGACCGCGACGCAACGCGAGCGCGGCGTAAACCCGAAATTCAGCACTATCAATATAGTCAATCAGTACTGGCGTTGCGTCAACAAATTACTTTGGGATACTACGTAGCGTCGCCGCCGTGCGGACGTCGCTTCGTGTCGACGCTGTGCATGCGTTGACTAGACGCTGACGCTCGAAAGACGCTAGTGTAGGGGTCTCTTACCCTTTAAAAGTGAAAGTGCAAAGTCGAGCTAATTTGCATTTTTACTTTTAAAAGTTTAAAACTAAATTAACGATAAAATAATTTGAAAAGGAGTTACCTGATATTATTTATTATTTAAAAACAATAGAAGTAAGCCAACATAACTACTTGCAATGATTTTCCCACAAGTTTTATTATTACTGAAATATAATTTAATAGAACAATTGGGACAAAAATATCCAAGTAGTACTATAATAGGATTACTAGATAGAACTAGTGGGAACGAAGGAAAATTATGTATACATCCGGGAGTACATTACGGCGTGAAACACACTGAAAGCGGGTGTGCGCAGACGCGCTTACGTCCATATAAATATATGGAATTACATCCGGCGCGCTCTGTGTATTTCACGCTTTAGACTCATCAACGGACTTCTAAAAGAAGTAGCTCCTATTTAATTTTCTTGTAAATATACAATATTAAAATCGCATGTAACTTATATTTTGCAACTGTCGCATTGTCCACTCTGCGGCAATGGTCCCATTCATACATCCCTCAAACTTGTTCGTTTATGCGAAGTTTTATTAACGACTTGTATGATTTATATCGATAAATTAAATTACAATATAGTATATTGACAATTTACGTTTTTTTTTTACTTTTAAGGCAAAGATTTATAAATGCATGGTGACAAGCAATAACGTGTTAACCCACAAAAAATGTTTTAGTAGCTGTAGAGCTCCTTGTGAAAGAGTTTGTCAGGGAAGTGACAGTACTTCTGTGACTAAGTTCTTATATTTTCATTTATTGAGTGAAAGTTTAAGAAATACTTTTGATTTTTCTCCTTAAAATACTATGTATGAATTTATAGACTAAGAATACATAGGCACCAAACCGGCACCTTGGGGGACCCATGGCAATGACTCCTAGAACTTATTACTTAATGTAACTCTTAACAATAAATATGGTCATGGCAACCATGCTTGCTCCTGCAAATTTAGTCCCTTACCTATTTCTGCCGCCAAGCAGTAATGTGAGGTGAAATTGGCACATGGGACTCTCAACTTATGTTTCAGGGTGATGGGCGCAATGGCAGTGCCCCTCAGATCTTTACGGTTTATAGCTCTTAGTGGTACTGTAACTATTATGGACAGGTGTGTCACTTACAACCAGCCGTACGACTTGTTCGTGTCGTTACTTGGCATCATAAAAAGCGAAATTTTAGCTTGTCGTCTCGTCTACATTTTACAAACATAAACCAAGTGGTTACAAATTTCTAAATATTAAAAAAATATTAAAAATTACCGTAACCACGAAAAAATCTTTAGGCGCCATTTTCTCAAAACTGTGATCATGCTGTGGATGCTGATCCAAATGTTTTTGGTCAATCGCCATTTTGAGGTATGTTTTAATAACACGCAAAATAATAAACAAAATGACAAATGATTTAAAAGGAAATTAAACTATTTTTTCCGGATCTAAATCTAAGTATATTTGTTTTTTTTAAGCAAACCAACTTTTCGGGTCCTTTACAGGTCCCATGGTCACGACTGACTGAAAATATGTACATGTTTGGAAACTCGATACAAATGATTTTAATTACATTTTTAATAATAAAAATTATAATAGTAAAAAAAAAATTAATGATTGATTGAATGAAAAGATATTTGATAATTTTTTTGTGTAACATCGTTTAGTGCCGTTGCCGATTGGATGTCTATAACCCGTTTGTCAATATTTATTAAGATAATTCATGTCAAAATAAATAGAACGAAATATAAAAAGAAAATAGTAACGGTACCAATACAGGTCCTTGTAGAACGCCTTTCTCTCCACTAAATGAGCTTAAAAGGAATATTTTGTAATGACTATACAATTTTCCAAAGATTGATTATGTCCTTCCATAAAAGATGCAAACAGATTGGAAATTAAACTACTCTTCTGGAATTAAATAACGGCTGACCGAAAGCCGTGAACAAGGGCCCTGCAAAGAGACCGAAACGTTGGTTTTCGTTTGAAATAACAAATATACGGCGTTTACATCCAAAAAACTAGTTACATTTCCAATATGAAGCTATCATGAAAACTCGATAGGATGGCATGATATTATACAGTATAAGCAAACTTTTGACTACAATCCTAAACAAGGGTAAGTAACAATATAGTCGACGACATACTCCGTCGCCACGCTGCTATCCACTTTCATTTGTAAATAATGCAAAGTGGATAGTTTAGGTTCCATGTAAAAGTAGATATATATCGAATATTCCAGTAATCAACCCCGCAATATCATTATGTATTATATCTACATAGTTTCCAACCTCTATTTTAACAATAACCATAAAGCAGTCTCAATAGCAGTGACACGTGCCCGGTATCGGATTTAAAGAGGCGCGGGCGCATAAAAATGGCGTCAGACCAACTCGTAATGGGCACTAGTGGACCGATAAATATGCGGACGGCATGTTTGTTGCGTATTTCAAGCTATAGATAGCAAGTTTGTTTAGTTTTGCAGTTTAATTTTGTTTTAATTGTCGCAAGGTCCACGTTTTGGTAGATTATCTCACCAGATAATTCAAATCGAAGCTGGATGGATACATATGGATACGACATACCAACTTTTTAACTTTTGAATAAACGATTTGTCTCAAATATTATCAAGTTTTCTGACATCAAGGCTGAAACTTTTTCTGTCATGATGTTTGACCTGTTCGACTTGTCTCGATACCTCTATGAGTAATTATTTCGGGGTACCATATCCACCAAGAAAAGCATCCAGGATGGGTATAAAGGCCATTATAGATATGGACCAAATCAGGATCGAAATATTCGTGATACTGCCACGGTATGCCGTGTAAATTTAAGGAGCTTTACATTACATTAAGATGGTAATGCCGCTCCACAATGCTGCTTAAATTATACATCTAACGTAGATCAGACTACTTAAATACACTTTGTACGACGTTCGACGAAAGAACCGCCAATACACTATTACACCATCCAGTCTGTCGTACGCTGGTCACATTGTAATGTTCAGTTGTAGTACTCCAGATATAGGTAAAATGATCTAAGTAGATCTGTAGTATCCACCTCTATACTTCAGGGTGAAGGTCTCCAACCCTTTAAGTATATCCAGAAAGAGTATGGTCTAGTTCCCAATAATGGAATCATTAGACTACAATGGATCAACACTGAATGAAGACATCACTAAGGTTTTTCAGAATCTTCGATGACATGTACATATCGTAGGTACGATGTTTTTTACTATTCATCTGTAAGTACTGCAATGTGATATGCTAGGAATTTGTAACTGACCACCATTTGTTCGTAATTCTCTATTTTGTTAAGGCGAATTAGTAGAAAACTGTCTAGCTTCGACGTTTTTATAGTTGTAAAGTTTTATAGCCTGTGGTGTATCACACACTTAATGGATATGCACACGCGACGGCAGCGGCGAGCTCGCAAAGGGAGATGCGCCTTTGAAGATAGCGGCGATACATTTATTACTCCCGTTGGTTTGCATACCGCGATTCGGAGCTCATACCCGATACTTGAGGCTTTTACCCTAATACGTGTGCGTATTATTGTTAGAGATATCGAAATCGAAGATTATTTAAGACAATTTTTATTCAGATTCTGATTACGTTGAGGGTTGCTTTTTTAATTTGTGTAATTCTACTTACTGTTCTGCCCATATCGAGGAGCTTAGCAGCCTCAAAAGAATAGAAAATACCAGTACTTCCCATACACGTAAATGCAAAAATAAAACATGTCCTTTTTATTTAATAAATGATTACATAGAACTCCATTTTTTTGCAACTAATTCCTTCTCCTGATTCGTAGTCTTGTCCTAATTTTTTTTATTATATCAGATGACGGGATGAACAAGTCGTGCGTCTGATGGTAAATAACACGCCTGTCCATAACTGTTGCAGTGTCCCTCAGAGCTTTAAATTATAAAGGTCTGAGAGACACTACCACTGCGCCCGTCACTCGTCACGTCACATAATTTGAGAAATCCCATGTGCCTGTAATTTCACCAGCACCCCTTACAATTCAAAACCGAAACGCAGTAATGCTCACATTATTAAGAACTTAGTCACTACATACAAAGCGAAGATACTTTCATGTGACATATTAAACGTTCTCGGACTCGTGTCCAGTGACCAGTCATTCTCTCCAACCTGTCATACAGTACAAGTAGTAATTTCCAAACCTACCCAAATTTATCTTGAATTAACGTACAATCGAAACGTAAACTCATTTCTTATCGGTTCCGCGATATCGTTTGATCTCTTTTATTTCGCTAGCATTTGTTTGGAAACAAAACCCACGTTACGTGCATACAATGGCTCATTAAGAATGTTTTGCTTTCTGAAACTGGGTAAAAAGGACTTACAGATAGGACGCACGTGGTACAAAAAGAATAAATAACCTAGTTTGTGTTTTATTCTTTGTAATGTTTTCATTAGATGAAGGTACTTCAAGGGCCGTGACTCGATAGCAAACTTCTTTGGTTCCTGAAGGAGTATTCTGATTTATAAATAAAGGGTTTATTCCACTGTAATATCCTGTCTCTCTACCATTCTTTCGAAAATTCTACATTATGTTTAGCTCATTCATTACTGAAAGTAATTCTTAATAATTTTATCAACAAATGAAGGACTCGTCGATCTCTCTCTCTCTCTCTCTTTCTGCATACTTTCTCGGAAATTGTTAGTTTTGTTTAGCGTACCTTTAATTTAAAGTAATTCGTAAGATACTCTAATTTTATCAATGTATACAAATTTACAATGTATAAGAAAGCATATAAAGCTATAAAACCTTTGTGTGGCATTCTATACGTTTTATAAAGAGCCAGTAAGGGTAGTTCTTCTTGTCCGTCTCTTACGATTTTGAATAAAAGCATCATGTCGTTACAAGATGACACATCATATCTCAACTATTTTCAAGTTATTTCGGCTTTACGTCACTCTTGTTCGTACTATCTTATGAGTTGTAATCTCGTCAAACATCTTTCTATCCACCTCGAATGCCATATCTGAAAAACGTCTTAAATTTTCCTTTTCATTTGCGTCATTGTTCACGTTGCCTTATAGCACTACGCTCCACCCAAAACACAGTTTATAATAATAAAGCACTCTTTATATATCGACTCATCCGAAGAACAGAGTCCGATGTGATTATATAGCGAAAAGAGAATAAGTACGTTAAGAGAATAATTTCATTATTCAAAGTAAGGCCTATGTAAAGGTGTTTTGAGATTTTATATATCTTGTTTCGTTTCGGAAATTATAAAATGGAAGAACAGTCGATCTGACATCCACAGCTAAGAAGAACGAACGAAATGTACTATGTCCTGAGAAAAAGTAGCCTTGCACATAGACCTTTGTTCTACGGATGAGTCGATATATTTGACTATAATTATTGACTAACTCTAAAGTACTAACATTTAATCAAAAGCTACATTACTTGTATAAGTATATTATAATAATAGTTATTTCAATGGCTGCACTGGTTTCTAACACAAGATAAGAATAGAAGAAAGCTTTTTTCCCTGATCTCGTGAATTCAAACCGGACGTTTATTCGTACAAAGTTACCATATTATAAAAACTCAAGTCACAAAGTTTAATGGCTCTGTGTAAAGCATTTTATGCAAACGGTATCAATTAGAAGATACACGTTGGCGTGGTACTGTAAAAACATTTCAACAGATTTTAAATACAGAAAAGTTGGTTGAAGCATCAAAAGCACATAATTTATGGCCCAAAATATTTTGATGCTAGGTTCATTAGGTTAATCTTAAGCTAAGGAAGTCTAAATGTGTTCAGTATTTTCCAAAATATAGAATCCTATTTCTTTTAGGTGAGTGTGTTTCATTCACATTTCTGACTTTGCCGGTAAGCACTAGCGTAGAGCTCCCTGTAAAAGATTTCATCCAGAGAAGTACTGCCACCTTACCTATTTTTGCCGCCGAGCAGTAAAATGAGCAATACTACGAATAAAAGGAAATAAAAGCCTAAAACGAATTATTTAAAAACAAAATAACGTACATTGCACATTTATATCTCTTTAAGTACTACAGAGTACCTGCTAAATTTTGGTTTTTCAACTGAAGCCCTATTGTTATTAAATTCACATTTATTCCAATGTTTTAAAGTTGCCCAGCAGTTTAACAACACGCCGCACCACCCGCTGCCCCGTCAGTTGCCATCGGGCGCTTGTCAACGACGTATCTGTGTCAAATTTTCTCCTGTTCTTATTTTATTCATATTCAATGTCAGAGCGCGGTTTGCTGTATACTAGGGGTAGTCTCCCACCTCACCTCGTATAATCTCAGTACTGAGTGCTAAAAAATCGACCTCATACATGCCCTAGTTTGCCACCCTTAGGGGTGGAATATTTTCTTCTAATTTAAATGGAACTACAACTTAGGTACACTCTTTCCAACAAAAAAAATAATAATCAAAATCGGTTCACAAATATCAGACAGTTTATAATCGCAGTCATGGCGTAACATACATAAAAAAATACAGTCGAATTAAAATCTCCTCCTTTTTTTGAAGTCGGTCAAAATGTAGGCTCGTGTTGATACACCTCGCCTTGATCAAATGGACGACTTCAAGTGTAATTTGTTTATCTGTAAATTGAGATTATTTAAATTTGAGTTTACATGTTTTATAAAACTTCTTTGACATAAATGTTTGACGTGTTCCTTCATTGTAAAGCGAGAGGTATAAATAATAAATAAATATTCACAAATGTACCTAAATCAGAAATTCAGTCATACCGCCCGAGGGATTTGGAACGTCGACCTCTCGATCGAGAAACTACCGTTCTGGCACTGGGTTCTGCCACCGTTTGTAAAGACACTTCCTTAGTATCGTAATTCATATGACAGTTACAATTTGCCACCAGGTGGCCTTTCTGTTTGCTTTGAAAAAACTTTACACGGCAAGCCATGCTACCACAGAACAATAAATACAGTAGAAGTGGTTAGTTAGCTTCTGACGCGTGCCAACATTAGGTCTCGAAAGGCCTACGGCTCTAATGGTTCAGACAGCCATTTTCAATTTGTATGTCATGGATCTGTTCATGGATTCTTTCGCGCAAATTCTCTAAAATCGTACAAAAATGTCTAATTGTGATATTTTACGTCTAAGTCCTATTTTAATAAATTTTTAATTTTCTGTTTATCGAATTGATTTACATGTTAATCGTTCGTCGTAGTCCAGCTACTGGCCGCAAGATGGCAGCACATTGAATAAATACCAATACAAAATCAAAACGTCGTAACTTGCAATTAACGTATTAAACTTTCAACGATGTAGCGACTGGGTAAAGTTTAAATTATATTAACAGTCCAGAATTTGTTGCGTCTTTTTAAATAGAAACAGTAACCAATCATTAGAAAGCTTTCGTAGTGTTTATCATTTGTTTGTGTACGTTTTGGCGACAGGGGTGACAGCGATTCCAATAATAATCGAGACTTAAGGCATTTCCATTGTTTTTTTTTTTTCCCGTGATTGCTACCGTAGTATTTATACATTGTGTGCGGATCGTAAAATCATTGGCGGCGGCGTCTGATGATTTTTCGACTGGCGACGGCGACGTGATATCGGCGTGGTATATATTTTTCAGGCAATTAAAAAACATTAGAACATTGTTAAACTCAACTTTTGCAAAGGTTTTTAAAAATATTTACACCTGTAGGTGCTTTAGCTAGCTTTTTTGTAGGTTTATAAAAAAAACAATCACAAAAATAAACGCTCTTAATTTACATCTAATATGATGATGATAATGATGGCCTACTGTCTGATGTGACGATTTCGGTGTCTTAACTGTGCCATATATCCCCATTTGGGAAATAAACTTTTCTAAATTGGTTCTGGTCTGGGTGTTCCGGGAAGTGCCGCAGAATTCCGTTGCTCTGGTACTCATAGTACATCGAATTCCCTAGTTGAGACAGCAGGCAATTGGCGTGGTTGTTTGGCAGAAAAAATATGAATAGGATGTACGTAGACGTTCGTTAAAAAAGAAGCTGTAAAATAAAATAATATTTCGCCGGTCATATTCATAGACGGTGTCGACGCAGAAGATTTTTCGGCGACGGCGCAGCGTATGATGACGTATTCCTAACACTATTTGGTGACACCTACAAGAAGAAGAATATAATGAATGCAATCGCAAATGTTATAATAAAATCAATAAACTTACAATCAAATACTTCAGTAGCTGTAGAGCTTCTTGTGAAATAGTTACCTATGCCGCCGAGCAGTAATGTGAGCATTACAGCGTTCCGGTTTAGAAGGGAAAGGGTGGTAGTGATATTACAGGCATATGGGACTTGTCAACTTATGTCTCACGGTGATGGGCGCAGTGGCAATGCCCATGAGATATATGCGATTTAAAGCTTTTGTATAAAAAATGTATTTTTCTAGACACCCTAAAATCATATAGGATACATAGCATTTAACTGCCTCTGTGGCCGAGCTGTTACTATTACTACAGGTTCGATTCCCGGGCCGGGATAAATATTTGTACGGCCTACATTTATTTTTCTCGTGACTTTGGGTGTAATGTGTGGTTGTCTATGTGTGAGTCCATGGCACCCGCGATACAGGGTTTCCCTACTGCGGGGCTATGTTGAGTGTGTGCGTTATTATTATTATTATTATTGTTATAGCGATAAACTTTAACGCAATATTTTCATTATAATTTACACTGGACGTTTACGTGATCATAGGAATAATATTGTCTAGGTAAGAATTACTTTATATATACGTACATTTTGATATACGCGAGGCCTTATAAAGCTCTGAATGGCACTGAAACTTGTGGATAGGGGCGTCGCTCACCACCAGGCGAATGACTTGTTCCTCCTGTCACTGGGCATTATAAAAAAAATCACTCATACTATCTAGCAAAAGTTTTTCACCGGCGCCGCGACAAGGCGAAAATAGAAATGTCGGTGGACTAATTTCCACCAAAAATTGCCATTCATTTCTCACGCAAGCTCATTCCATTTCTAGTCCAGAGAAGTACTGCCACCTTACCTATTTCTACCACCAAGCATTATCATATTGTATACATGTATCATACGTGTATTGTAAATGTGTAGTGTGGCATAAAGCAGATGATACATAGAGAATGTACCATTTCCTTAGGTCTCAGCCGAAGCTGAAACAGGAACGACTGAAAATCAGTGTCTGTCTCGCCCGAGATAGACTTATTGCTGAGTCGTATCCTTTTCTTCTTTTGCGCCACTATACATACTTACTAATTTAAAATCAGGCAGCCATTTGTTGTTTTAGTGTTAAGTATTAGATTTAAGTGTGACTCAATTGAATGAATAAACGTTTTCCGTTCTTTCTTAACGCAGTAGTACTAACGTTACTGCTTGAGCAGTAAAGTTAGTATTACTGCGTTCCGGTTTTGAAGGATAAGGGTGCAGGTGAAATCACAGGCACATGGGTCGTGCCAACTTATATCTCAGGGTGACGGGCCCAGTGACAATGCCTCTCTGATCTCTACGATTTAAAGCTCTGAGTGGCACTGTAACTGCTATGGATGTCATAACAAATATACTAAAAATATAGTATTCAACTATATTTGTTTAGTTGTCTCGTCAAAAGTACATTCTAAGAGTAATCGAGAACGCTATGGCAAAAAAGCAAGTCCACTGTCAATAAATACACACTCTCCATCTACAAAATAAATTAAACACAATAAATAAATAGTAAACGTTTCTAAAAAAAAGCCATTTTTGCTTCGTCATCGACACATCCTGTTCCTATAACATATTCCATCCGTCCGTCTGTCAGTCTGTCATAAACCTTCACTGATTTGCATAAACACTATTTGTAAGTTGTTTTATTTTCAAGAGGTACTCCAATATGTTTTCTAAAAAGTTTGTTGTTGTTAAAGATTTTTATAAATATTGAATGATACTTTAAAATGATCTTGTATTTTTCCTGAAGAACAGAAACTATTTAGAAGACATAGAATATCCTTGGTATAATAAAGCGACATGTGATCATACGTCAAAAATGCTTATATTACATACCAACTACTTGAAACAAATTACTTATGTTTAAACATTGACTTACAATTATATGGACGTCGGGTCCGCGGTAAAAAGTGTCCGCACTTGTAAGGCGCTAAAATCGTATACAGAGCGCGACACTCCGCTTTAGTCTTCATTTCTTCTACGGACAACGCGATACTGCGATGACATAACAATTTAAATTTCGAATAGGTTGACTTGGGACATTTTTTTTTCGTGGTTTTTGTATTAGACCCGTCGTCCATTTATTTGTAAGACAATGTGTTTAAATGTAAAATTTTGCAATCCATTGCGTATTGAAGACTTATTATCTAAGCGTTTTGTAAACCTTCCCAAACATTCATCATCTGAACACGGCCGATAGAAATACAAAATAGGTGATGGCCATGATGGCCGTAGTGATTATTTGTAGATTTTTTTAATTTGAGCCGTTAATAATGTTTAATTCGAAATATTTTTTTATAATGTCAAATGACGGGACGAACCAGCCCTGCGTCGTAAGCGACGCGGCTGTCCTTAACAGTTACAGTGCCACTCAGAGCTTTAAATCGCAAAGATCTGAGAGGTACTGCCAATGCGCCCGTCACCCTAAGACATAAGTTGACAAGCCAATTTCACCAGCACCCGTACTCTTGAAAAACCGGAACACAGTAATGCTGACATTACTACTTGGCGGCAGAAATAGGTAAGATACGAACGATTTCACAAGGAGTTCTACGGTTACTAAAATATTTTTTATTGTATTTTCGTATCATTTATGCGCAGGTTTCTTCAGGTCTCTTGGTGTAATAAGGTCACATCTGCAAAATGACAACATTTCAGGAGAAAGGTTTGAAGATTCTACGAACGAAATTAGTTAATAACAGTTTTATGATAAAAGATGCCCAAGATGTTGGAAGTGTTTCCCCCTTGCATAGCTATGTTAATGCGTTGGACAAGGTAGCTGCCGACCCTTGAGTTTCCCTCCCCAAACAGTCTATTAAGTTTTTCGATAATATTTTGTACAGATGAAAGACATCGGGATCCCACGGCGGGCCAAGGGTTTCGACTCCAAAGGATGTAAATAGGTAGTCGGAGTCGAGGTCCTGGTACTTATTACTCTTTATTATCTCCGCCAGCTCAGCTGCGGAACCAGTCCTCTTGCTGGTGTGTTGGAGATGGGATGCAGCAACTGTGTCGGCACACATGGCATCCCATACCAGTGCACGGCCCATAATCCAAGGGATGAGAGTCATTCCGTCCGGGCGTCTGCCAACATAGAGCTGTGAGAATTGGCAGTGTTCCCTCTATGTGAGACCCAATTTTAATCACACAATTTAATCCTAGTTTTATTTTCTAGTATTTAAGATTGTAACTTAAAAATACATACATACTTTATAAAAGTTGGTACTTAAACTGATTAATATGCAGTCATCATATCGCTGTAAGCTCATAAATAAAGTCCGTATTACAAAAAAAGCAACCGAGACCACCCCTATTTTGGTCTTTTGTACGCTCATCACGGAGTTTTTAAAAGGATTTTGG
This sequence comes from Hyposmocoma kahamanoa, assembly GCF_003589595.1. Taxonomy (NCBI): domain Eukaryota; kingdom Metazoa; phylum Arthropoda; class Insecta; order Lepidoptera; family Cosmopterigidae; genus Hyposmocoma; species Hyposmocoma kahamanoa. Next base: position 3,826,951 of record NW_020653391.1, on the reverse strand, counting down.
TATATTCCCGCTTTGCCCTTACAATTTTCTTTTACATCATCAATAGTGTGTTCCAGTGGATATCATAGAAATCGACTAAAAAATAATAATCTATAGTACCCGCCTACATTTCGTCTTTTTAGATATATAAAGAACGTTAAGCGAAGACGACAGTGATAATAAACCTTTTCTTCTGAGAACTAATTTTATTATAGTAAGGGAAAACATCATGACAAATGATGACAAATGATATTTATTTATAAATGACACGACAATAGGTTTACTATTGTCAAAAAAGTTTCCATTTAATGTTTGTAGCCCCTGTTCCTTTGTCTTTTTATAGTGTATGTATTTTTAAATATATTAGCTGTTGCAGTGCCACTCAGAATTCGCAAAGATCTGAGGGACACTGTCACTGCGCCTGCCATCCGGAAATATAAGTTGATAAGTCTCATGTGCCTGTAATGTCAACTGTACTCTTACCCTTCAGATCAGAACGTAGTAATGTTGATATCGCTGCTTGGCGGCAAAAATAGGTAAGGTGACAGTACTTCCCTGGACGAACTCAAAAGAGCTCTGTTGCTACTGAATATTTTTATTGTACTATATAGATGCGTGGCAGAATATTATGAACAAATAATTTTAATAGATTGTGTACTATGAGGTGACCACTATACATAGGGCGCACTATAAGTTTCCGGAACTGGTCACTTACATAGACAATATTTAAAAAGTATTTTAAACTGCCTCCGTGGCCGAACAGTTACCATGTTGAACTGCCACGCAGAGGTCTTAGGTTCGATTCCCGAGCCGGGAGAAATATTTATAAATATTTCTCCCGGCTAAATATTTATACAATAAATATTTCTCTCGTGACTTTGGATGTAATTTATAGTTGTCTATGTGTGTGTCCATGGCACCTGCGACACAGGGTTTCCCTAGTGCGGGGCCATGTTGAGTGTGTGCGTTATTATTATTTTTTTTAAATTTCAACATTGAAACTGGAACTCTTTGGCTGTAGGATACAGTTTGTTTCATCTGACTGTCACTTGCTTTTACATTGTGGCGTCATTTTAGAAATTGGTTGTCTACATCACCATAGATTTAACTCGTGACAATTTTCGTAGTATGTTTTTCTACGACTTTAAGTGTAACCAGATGAAGCACCACGCAAGACGTCTATCTATAGCTGGTTTGCAGAATTCAAACGCGGTCGTGTGAATCTCACTGACAAATTTCGTGATGGTCCACTGCGGTGAACAACAAAATCATCGATGCTGTGCGCCGTATGATCAAAACAAACAGGCATGTGACGTACCATGATATTCAACATCAACACAACAACATGAAACATCTTTAGGCATTGGCATGAGCCAAATACAATCAATACTACATAAACATTTGGGTGTGAAAAAGCTGTGCCCTCGGTGGATCCCACACAATTTGACTGATGCTCAAAAAACGGATCGCGTCACTTGGTGCAATGCCATGTTTACCAGATTCAACGTAGGGACGTCAAATTTGGTGTGGAACATAGTAACAGATGACGAAGCATGGATTTATAGTTACGATTCCAAAACAAAGCAGCAGTCGAGCGTATGGGTCTTTCGAGGTGAGCCGAAACCAACAAAGCTTCTAAGCGGATGATTGCTGCTGCTTGCTGGAGAATCGTTGTACCGTGAATAGTGATTAGTACACGACCATTTGTTTGCCGGAAGTTATTGACAAACTCCGTAAAAATAACCGTAAACGCCGTATCATTTTCCACAACGATAATGCCAGCTCTCACACGGCCAGACAGACAAATGAATTTTTGAATGTAAACAACGTTGACCTTATGAGCCATCCCGCGTACAGTCCCGACCTGGCACCTTGTGACTTTTGTTTATTTCCAAAAATTAAGAACCAGTTGCGCTGTCAACGATTTTCATCACCTGAAGAGGCTGTCGAAGAGTATAAAAAATATGTTTCAGAGATTGTCACGGAGGAGTGGCATAAATGTTTTCAAAATTGAAAAAGTGCGTTAACACTAACAGAGAATATTTTGAGAAACAATAAATTAATTTCTGACCATTTATAGTATTTTTTTCTTATTCATTCCGGAAACTTATTGTGCGCGTAGCAGTTGTTTAAATTTTGTATTACGTGATAATTTGAGAGAGATTGGAATAAACCAGTTTACGAGACATCATTTCTCCTTTATAGTAGCCACGTGCTACGACGTCGTAGTTATACTTATTTATTATTGTTATTTCCTACTGATTTGCATTCAGATTTAAATAGGAAGTCGACACAGATTTGAGTTTTTATGAAATTTTATGTTACTGACTATTAATAGTTATAGGAAATAAAACTATGTTTTCGGATCTAGATTTTCAAATCCGTCATGATAATCATCTTTATTGCTTCTTTACAAAGGTTTTCCACTAATGTAATAGTCTTATGACTAACTTAAAGAGAAATTGTAACTGAAAGACCTTTGTAAGATACCGGAATCCATACTAGGTTTAAACCTGTGTCACAGATCTCCAGGCTCTCGCCTCCGGACACAACAATTTTATTGTTGAGAGCAAGCATATGTGTATTTTAAATTTAAGTTAACACTCAAGAATTATAGTGTACTCATAGCCCTGCACTCGGGAAACCCTGTGTCGCAGGTGCCATAGACACACACATAGACAACAACAAATTATATCCAAACTCACGAGAAAAACAAATGTAGGCCATACAAATATTTCTCTCTGTCCGGGAATCGAACCCGGGACTTCTGCGTAGCAGACTAACATAGTAACCGTTCGGCCACAAAGGCAGTTATTAGTTTGACATAATAATTATAATTCATCATTCTAATAAAAGCCAAGTTTTCAGAGCTTTTGCAACATTACAGGCAACATTAGAGGCGTCGGAACTTGTCTCGTCATATCTCAACGGTAGAATTCAGAAAGTACACATAAATGGAGCGACTTCTTTGGGTTCTCCGGTAAAAATGGGTGTTCCACAGGGTTCAATACTTGGGCCTTTCTTATTTCTGATTTATATTAATGATGCCATTCCTTGTTAAGGACCATTGCGAAATAGTATTGTTTGCTGATGACACATCCTTGATTTTTAAAACAGACAGATATGACATTAACTATGACCATATTAATGATACCCTCTCTAAGGTAGTTTATTGGTTTAATGCTAGCAATTTATTGCTTAATGCCAAGAAGACAAAATGTGAAAAACTTTAGTTATCTAACGTAAAATCGATTAGTCCAAGCATAAAAATAAACGAAGAAAAGTTAGACCTTGTCAATAAAGCGGTTTTCTTGGGAGTGACCTTAGATAGTAAACTTCAATGGTTTCCACGTATATCTTCCCTGGCCAGCAGATTAAGCTCCGCTGCATACGCAGTCCGCAGAATACGTGAGCTTACCGATGTTAGTACTGCTAGACTAGTTTACTTTAGTTACTTCCATAGTATAATGTCCTATGGGATTCTCATGTGGGGTAAAGCAGCAGATATTCAAACCATATTTGTATTGCAAAGACGAGCGATTCGTTCTGTGTACCGTCTAGGCTCTCGGGTTTCTCTCAGAGAAAAGTTTAAGGAGACTGGTATCATGACTGTGGCATCACAGTAAATTTACTCAAATATTTTATATGCCCGTAAAAATATACATAATTTCAATAAGAAAGAAGATATCCATAATATTAATCTTAGAGCTAAGTCCAAATCCATCCTTTTGGACTTAGAGCTAAGTCCAATCAATCCAGCCGAGCAAAACGACTCTTTTATAGGGAACTGTATACGTTTTTACAATAAGATTGCGGAGTATTATATTAAATTTATCATTTCCTAAGTTTAAAACGTACATCACATAAACATAAACGTACATATATTAAGTTTATCATTTCCTAAGTTTAAAACGTACATTAAAAATATTTTGATTGAAAAGTCATATTACAAAATTGAAGACTACGTGTTAGATAAAGATGTATGGAAAGACGACACGTCTCCAGAAACCACACAAATTTCATTCAAAGTGTATTTATTCCATAGCATTTAAGTTTATCTGAAAAGAGCAATCCCTAGATTTTCTTACCCGTTCTTCTGAGGCAAGTCAGCGTAGTGAACGAGCAGTAGCTTAATGTAATGTAATGTAAATGTGACCTTTTCAAGTGTAAATTTATTTTACCTATGGAATAAATGATCTTTGACTTTGACTTTGATAACCACATATGTGAGAGAGTCTAGAAATGTACGACAATGTAGCTATGGCAATGATAATCGACGCCTTCGATATGTACGGTCTCGACCGCACATGTAAGCTCGATCATTTGACTCATTACCAGATTGAAATGATCAAGGTATAGGCAATGTGGTACGCAATACATCTGTGCATACCAGTTAGTGTAATAAGAAAATAGAGAGGGCACTGTACGTGCACCCGGGGCGGCAGACCTAAGGTACTAACTAGCCTTCTGATAACCGGTTGAAGTCCGGGGTTAGAACCAGACTTAGATGGTCGGACCGAAAGGTTGATAGGGAGGATCACTATAAACAAAACTTATATAGAAAGATATGGGACAGTCCACAACAGTTGCAGTGCCTCTCAGAGCTTTAAATCACAAAGATATGACGGGCACATGGTGCACACCGTGAAACATAACAAATCCCATGTGCCTGTAATTTTACCAACACCCTTACCCTTCAAAACGGAAACGTAATAATGCTCGTATTACGGCCTGACTGTAGAAAGAGGTAAAGTGGCAGCACTTCCCTGGACGAAATCTTTCACAAGGACCTTTACTGTTCCTAAAATTTAAATACTTCCACTATTTTCTTTCATGTAACAAAAGCACTTTTGACGTATGCGGCTTTATTATAACAAGAGTACAATTTCATCTCAACGTTTATCTTTACCGTTAAATCAAGTGATAATTACTTAACTGATAATTTAACTAACGCTGGTAATTAATTAAATAAATTACTTGTGGACTTTGTTGTGAGACTCTTTAAGAATCACATCCATGATCGCCCACATTCTAGTACTAGAGCTCCTTGTGAAAGTTCGTCCAGGGTAGTACTGCCACCTTACCTATTTCTGCCACCAAGCAGTAATATCAGCATTACTGTGTTCCGGTTTTGAAGGGTAAGGGTGCTGGTGAAATTGCAGGCACAAGGGACTTGTCAACTTACGTCTCAGGGTGACGCGCGTAGTGGGCAGTGCCCCTCAGATCTTTGCGATTTAAAACTCTGACTGGCCCTGCAACTGTTGTTGGATAGGCGTGTAGCTTACCATCAGGCGTACGACTTGTTCGTCCCGTCACTTAATATTATATAAAAAAAAACTTGGAGCAACCGTTATATGCAACTGGCCTGTCTGATAATACACCTCGTTCTCCTCAGTTTATCGTAAAGACTGATAAGCCATCATCACTGCACCTATAATGATAACTAGGTAGACAAAAATTGCAGAAAAAAAACAGACTGTTTAAAGTATTTCCTTTACATTTTTATCCAATTAATACAGATTCCCTATCTATTATGGCTCTAATTACGTCCTGGCTACCAGGCATAGTATACCAGCTTTGCAGTATGACATCATTTATTACCACGTGGATTCGGGCTTGGAAAATACCTGATCCACATTTTATTTAGATTTTAAGACTTTCGTGGTTATTCACTAAATGATTATCACGTATCAGGTTTCTTACCACGGTATGACTTCTTTTTATTTTCCCGAAATAAAAAGTTTTCGTTAATAAAAAGTTCCGAAATATCGGGAAAATAAAAAGAAGTCATACCGTGGTAAGAAACACATTTTATTTTATAATCACTGTTCAAAATTACCATGATATTTATTTTCTTTGATACATTACCTGATAATTATCCATGATGATTCAGATTGTTGTATTTTTATTGTTGAATAATAATGACAAACATTGAGAAAACTAAATAAACACGAAGAAATGAAGAAATGAAAAAAAATGAAAATTTTATTTGTAATTTTTTCTTTAGATTGACATTTGACAGGTTTGGATACGGTAGGTAGTAACAAGTATAATAATCGTCTTCCGCCTTACCATTTAATACTCAGGTAGAGTGTTGTCATTTCAGTCCACAGGAACTCTTGTGGTATAGCTTAATGGGTAAAGACAGCTTCACCCATTAAGCTATAACCAAAAGAGTTCCTCACAATAATAATAATGGATTTCGGTGGCGTGTCGCTTCCAGCACAAATGCAGAAGGCGGTCCTACTCGATACGGCACGTATTGTACGCGGGTTCTTGAACCTGAGTCCCTGACCCCGGCCGACTGTGCCAATGCCGGGGAATACCGACTCTCTCATTTAAAAATTCAAAATTTGTCTTTTAGGCTATGAGAGAGGCGACAGCGTAAAATAACATTAATAATAATAATAATAACGTACGGCACGTATCGTACGCCGGTACTTGAACCTAAATCCCTGACCCCGGCCGACTTATGCCATAGCGCCTCTCCTATTAAAAAATTCGAAATTAAATATTTTAAGTCATGGGAGAGGCGAGAGTCCAAAATAGATATTCGAAATGGTAATAATAATCTTCACCAATTATCTGATCTCAAAGTAGGGAATTCCCTGTTCTATGAGTGCCAGGCCAACTGATTTTTTTTGTATGACCTCTGATTTTATTATAATACCAAATAACGGGGAACATACTTTTTTAATTTCATACAACACCGTGTATTCCTCCTTATCTATAATCCTGCACATTATTAGTATTGCATTAAAGATGACTTTCGGTTTTTCATTTTATTTTAAACATAGCTTCTGTGCTAGCGTATTCGCATGCAAGTTAAAAATCTCAAGAGAATCCGAGGGGCATCCCTCGTATGTTAATGGTGAGCGTGGATTCCTGCGTACACCACCAGCTAATTTAAACTGGATACTGTATTCTGTACAGGCGCATGGTGTATAGTCAACATCAGAAGTCGCGGATCAATATGTGGGTTGGGAGCGAGACGAAGATAGAGAAAGACACGATAAATATTATTTGACATTTTTATTTACGGCTTTACAGAAATAGCAACCAATTCCTTTGGACCCTGACATTAGAACGGACATTAGACCCTGTGCACACGGCGAATTTATACGTGCAGATGTCGCGCGTTCCGTAAACTCAAAAAGCAAATTGTAACGTTTGTATCGGTTCAAATACATACAAAGATACACAAACGTGCGCGAGAAACGCATTCGAAGCTCGTTTGTATCCCATTTTACGCGCGTTTGAGTCGATTCAACAACGGCAAGGTGCTGCACAGCTAAAGAAAGGGAAGCATACTCACCCCACTTCGCCACTTCGCCATTTCGTCATCCTCAATCATCTGTATCACCGTATAGAGCGTGTACACATGGCATATTCTTATATACGCAGTGGAAGCGCATTTCACTAAAACGCGTTTACGGTGCCCCTGAATCTGTGAACCTGTACAATGGTTTACTAGCTGCGATTGAATCTCGTTTGGATCGCTTTAACGCGCGTTTTCTGCGTGTAAAAGTACGCGTGTGCATAAACTCTTATATAGATACTTTTTACATATAAAATTTTCTAGCACTGATAGGCCATAGTCGACCGCATTGGCGAAGAAACGGATCTTTATATTTTTGTTCTAAAATTATATTACCGAAATGGGAGACTCTGCTAGTATTTTGAGCATTTAATATAACCAGTCATAAATTAAAATTGTTGATATATATAAATAATATATCGGTTCTGTAAGTTTAGAATATCTTACAATGCGAAATAACAACACAAACATATTGTATATATATACGTACTTCTTTTTCTTGAAGAATTTGCCGTAATTAGGTGTCAAACTCTCAACATTTTGCTTTGAAATTGCAACTACTTCAACAAACAAAAGTATACTTAACTTAAAACGCTATTAAAATTCCAATACACCACCCAGTGTATCTTGCAACTTGAACACGCATAGCCTGCGGGTGTACGCGTCAATATTTTATTTATCGGCGTGCGATATCTCGATATCTGCAGATACGCGCACGTAAATGAGGGGACACCGGACTTACTTATACACCAAGTGATTTATTACTGTTTATAATATACCGCGCATATGTGGTTTTTCTTGAGCAAAAATCCAAAAATAAGTTTCGATGTATCGCTCAATAGTAATGTTGAGAAGACGGAAAAGTTTTATCAAATCGCTGCTTGTCAATGGTAGTGGCCCAATCCAAAACAGTTCCTTTTTAACCAACTTTAAAAAGGAGGACATTCTCAACTCGACTGCATTTTTTTCTATTATGTTATGCGATTACTCCGGTTTTTGTGAATCTATTGATGACTCTTTTTTTTTTATTGAAAAGACGGTACGTCAGTATCGGTCTCATTTACATTTAAATATATATACAAAATATTCCACTTCTAACGGTGGCAAACTAGGGGATGAATCCGATTTCGCGCATTTTCTGTTAACGGATTTCAACAAAACTTTTTTTTTATAATAAAAATATATTGACTTATTACTGAGATTTGTTCAGAAAATACTAAATTTTATTGTAAATGGAACACCGAGTTTTTCATTGGTTAAAATAATCACAATTTACAACGTTGGGATGGTCTACAACATGTCAATTTTGCGTGGTAGACGTCTCAGTTTTGTTTCTGGAAATCACTGCTTGTCAAGAATAATGACCCAATCCAAAATACTTTCTTTTCTAGCTTATTACTCAGATATGTTCAGAAAACGCTAAGTTTTATTATGATCCCATCCATCTCCGAGTTTTTCATTGACGATTTTGGGATTTTTTTATTTTATTTGTTATAAAGCAAAACAAAGCCTTATAACTAATTACAATTTAGCCGGATTCATCACCTAGTTTGCCATCCTTGGTGGTGGAATATTTTCTTCAAATTTAAATGGGAACAATACTGAGATACCCCCTTTCCAAGAACAATAATCATCGAAATCGGTATACAAATTTCGGTTAAAAATTAGGTATGGTAGCAGTACTTCCCTGGACGAATTCTTCCAGAACGAGTCCTTGTTAATACCTCTTCAATAACCAAACACCGAAATAGAGGTATCTTCATTCATAAATGTATTGCAGTTTATGTAAATACGACAAAACTATGCGCAGGAGCCGCTCGATTGCGCATAATACGCTTCCGCTGCCTCAATGGGGGAACCAGTGGACAGTGACTGCTTGTACGGATAACCACGCGTATTCCAAAGGTATGTATGAATTCTCCATTGAAAATTGAACTTTACGTTGTATTGCGTGACTTAAAAAATAAAATGTAATACAGTAGTAGATATAAAGTAAATAATAACCTTTTTGCAAAACACACAAAAACAGGTACAAACTAGTGCCGAGCTCCCAGACTAGGATACCTCGTACCATGGGTAGATCTAGGTCTAGAAGTAAAACATAGGTCTTATGTTCATTAGATTTATTGTATTTTTAGACACTTGCTCTGGATGTGGTCCCGGTTTCGATTCCCGGTAGGACCTTTTGAATAAAAATAAACTAGCTGTTCTTAACATTCGTTTTCACAAAATCACAAATTCATTTAAGGGGGTGTACGCTTCTTTGGAAAGATTCTGGTTAATATTCTAAATTTGCCTTTTTTTAGAATATCAAGTGACAGACCGGACAAGCCGTGCGCTTTATGGGAAGCTACGCGCCTGTCCATAACAGTGGCATTGCCACTCAGAACTTTAAATCTCAAAAATTTGAGGAGGGGCACTGCCACTGCGACCGTCACTCAAGTCTCATGTGCCTTGTGACTAAATAAATTAAAATAAGTTAAATGACTATGACTAATGTATTCAAATGTACATTTACAAAAGGCAACCCCTAGAGTTTCCTGCTCATTCTTCTCAGGGAAATCTGCCTTACGAATAAGCAGTAGAATTTAATGAATATGACGATTTGAAGTGTAATTTACTTACATATGAAGTAAAGGTGATTTAAGTTTGAAGGGGCTCAGATGTTAAAAGGAGGCAGTGGACTTTGTTCCTTCGGATCTGAAGAGTTTACCCATAAAAATAACAAATGTAATTTTGGAAAAATATTGGTGACACTCACCCTTAACTCCCGTACAGCTGCGAATAAATGAGTATTCGAACGAATTTCCTCGCGGTCACCCCGCGCGGCCGCCACGTGGTCGAAGAGCGGAGCCCGCATTGCCGCCGCGTAACGACCGCGTGCTTCTAACTATCATGGCAAAATACGCTCTATTGATTTAGATTTTACGTTTTAACTTAAATGAGCGTCCCGGGCACATGGGTGAGACTGGCTTGAATTTGGTCTACACGGCGGCCACGCAGGTGTATTATTCAGAGTAATTTAAATGTTGTTTCCTAGTAAATAGAATTCAGGTTTAATGTACATGAAGGCGCGCGAAAACTTTCTCCTGGGCGCTTAATGGTTCACCAAATTAGGCAATTAACTTTTCTGAATTGGTAACTTTTCTGAATGTTCTGAGTAGTGCCCCAGAATTAATTCTGTTTCTCTGGTACTCACAATAACAGGGAATTCCGTACTTTGACGCCAGGCATCTGGTGTGGTTGCCTAGCACATTTATTACATACATATGTAACTTATTACTTCCTTTATAAAATGAACAACTATATCTGTCACATCGATATCTGTTTAAAAACATGATAGTTTAAGTAACTTAATGTGTTGCTAGGTTTAGGAAATGACACTATTTTTCTGGATTTAAATCGCATATATTTGCTTTTTCAAAAACACCAACGTTTCGGGTTCTTTACAGGTCGCATGATCACGGTTGACTGTCAACTGAGCTGCGAAGCGAACCAGCAGACCTTAAACATTTTTCTATGTGCTTGTTGCAGAACTCTGTTTTTGGTTTTTAACTTATTTTGCCGTAGCGTCATTTTTGAGAAATTTATGAGTTTTTTCATCACTCAGTAAATAAATTCTAAATATTGCAAATATCACTTTAAAAAAATCTCATTTGTGTATCAGTGTGGGTAAACAAACAATACCTACCTTTCTCTATATGCTGTATGTATGTTAAGAAGTAAAGGCAGCCAAGACCGCGCAAGTAGCCTGTCCGCTGTCGCCACGACAGCTCTTTGTGAGACACCCGCTGCGCCCGCGCCGCCGACCGCACGATATATGTACACAACATACCTATTACAGGCTACAGTTTTGCAAGATTGGTTCCTACGATTTTGCGAGATGAAAGTACATTTTGTTTTATTTAGTTAACTTTTATTTTACTTTTTCGTACTCAGTAGATCGTAGTATATGATCCCGAACAATCTTTGATATAGTATATATTCTTAACATCATAAACGGAAATGTTGACTGCCTTGAACTATTGGGTGATATTCCTATGCGTTCTACGATTATCACCCTATTTCAATTTCTTTAGCGAGGACTAATTATAGATATATAAAACAGTTTTCGATGTAGAGATAGCAAGAGTTTGGATAGTGTGCTGAACAATCATGACCTGGATGTTGGTATATTTAATTGTAATGTTGATGCGCTAAAGCGTAAACTGATGGACATTTTATTACATTTAATTGAATAATTTGTGACTGTTGGCGCAGGTATTGGGTTGTCATATTTATGTAGAAGAGTGCGTGTTGTTAACAAACACTCTTTATTGTTCGTTTGTTTTATGCTCGTGTTTGATTTGTCTGAAGCTATAGGCGGAAACCTGTAATTGGCTTTATGTTTCTTTCTCTGCTTTTATTAAATGGTTGAAGCTGTTGGTTTTCCATGAATAAATAAATCCCTAGTGCCTGCCCTCCTCAATGTCGTTTTAATTTCAAATATTTTATTTCGATTTATTCATCCATATTGGTTAGTAAACCCAAAAAGAAAACAACTTGAACACTAATGTTAATAATTATACCGTATACATGTAGATACGTAGATACTTGGTTTAGGGCGCACATGAAGTTTGGTCTAGTATCCTTTTCAAGGAATAAACCCTGGACCCTGCTAACATGACTATTTAATAAGACTCCAGATGACATTCATAATTTGACATGAAGTAGGTTTAAAACTTTAGTGAAATAAAATATTTATACTATATGTTAACTGTAAAATTTTATGCTATTTATATAGCTTCTTAGCTCATTTGACTGTTGTCTTCACAATGTCACAAATGTATACGCTTCTATAATAAGATTCCGGTTAATATTCAAAATTTGCCATTTATGAGGCTTAAAACTATAGTACACTATCTGTGGTAGTGCGACGTTTAGCTCTGACAGATACTCTAGATCTAAGATGTTTGAAATAAATATTGTAAATGACAAATATATTCAAGTGTATATTTACAAAGGGAAACCCCTAGAGTTTCTTACTCATTTTTCTCAAGGGAATCTACCTTACGAATGAGTAGAATGAATATGACGATTTGAAGTGTAATTTGCTTACCTATGAAATAAAGATGAGTTGAAGTTGAGTTGTATGTATATAACTTCCGAAAACCTGAAATCGAATTATTTCTGTGACATTTTAAAGGAGAATATATGTCATTAAGTGTGGACCACGCAAACATAATGACATATTTTGTTGGTTAAAAATGTTATCTTGCGTCCTTTACATAATGTCTAAATCGGAAGACTTCTCATCTATCCCAACCACTGGCGAGCTCGGGTCTCCTGACCGTTTCTTCTTAGGAGGAGGTACTAGACCATAGTCCAGTACAATCGACCAATTCTAGAACCTTTATGTATCCTAGGAATGTTTAGAAAACGTCTTTATGTTAGCAGACTTTCCCAATTTGTTTTGTATAACAATTGATATATTAACATTTTAGGCTCGTCTATTTTTCTTATAAATTCATATTCTAAACATTTCTTTTTTATATTTTAGAAAATTTTAAGTAACTAAAATTAGTTCACTTTTTTACTTATTACCAGAGATCGAAATAGAATATATTTACTACTAATTTATAATAATTATTTCAATCAATCAATCAGTTTATTTATTTGTCAGACTATGGTACGTATTTAATGCTAAACTTTAACAATAATAATAATAAAGTCATTAAGTTCAGGCTATAGCCTGAACCTAATTTTTTTGCTCACATACACGCACTCACACACACAAACACAATCGGAAAACTTTTCACTCCACGCATAAAGGGCAATCTTTGTTGTTTATTTTCCTTTATACACTATATTTTTCAATCATTTACTTTTGTTTTTGGTTATTATTAACATACTTTTATTTCTTACTTTATGTTGTACTACAATAGAAAATCTCTTGTGATTGTGCTTATTGGGAAGAAACTGACTTCCAAGATATAGTAACATATTAGTTTGGAAGTCAGAGCATCACGATTTTGTAATACTTAATTTATTTGATAAATAAAGATTATTACACTCACAGCCCCGCACTAGGGAAACCCTGTATCGCGAGTGCCATGGACACACACATACAAAGGTAGACAACCACAAATTACACCCTAACTCACGAGAGAAATAAATGTAGGTCATACAAATATTTCTTTCTCCCGGCTTGGGAATCAAACCCGGGACCTCTACGTGGCAGTTCAACATGGTGACGTTTCGGCTACGGAGGCAGTTAAGTTAATAATAAAATAATGGTGTTAGTTACAAAAGAAACCCTTAAAACTATGTTACTACAATTACAATGAGTTTGGAAATATTGGTTGATATTGTTAATTAAAATAGTAAACTACGAAAACTAAAATATGAAAATTAAAACGGTTGCTGCTTTAACGGTTGGTTAAACCATGCTGGACTCTCACTTAGAGGTCGTGGGTTCGATTCCCAGGCCAGGATAAATATTTATATGGCGTACATTTATTTATCGCGTGAATTCGGGTGTAATTTATGGGTGTCTATGTGTGTGTCCATGGCGCCCGCGATATAAGGTTTCTCTAGTGCGGGGCTATGAGTGTGTGTGTGTATTATTATTATTAACTATAACAAATATTCTGCGACGTAAATGCATTGCCCGCGAGTGTGTTATTATAATGTGGAACTCAATAGTCTGCAAGTCACTTCTGCTACCGAACTGATAGCAACTAAATATATTCGCAACCGGCACAATAGTATCTTAAAACATTCTTATCCTCAATCTACATTGATACCTCTTCAATCTGAACAATCGCATTATCAATCCGATCTACCGCCATATCAATCTACATCAATCGCTTCAATTCGATTGACGGGGGCAATCAAAGCCCAATTAATTAGGGACCCCACAACGTCCACTTGATTGTTGTTAGGTTTTTATCGGGTAATCGGCATTTGTGAGATAAATATTGGTAGTTTGAAAAGGTTGTTTTTCGAAACGAAACGTTGTTGTACACGTGTCGCTGCACTTTGTTTGTTGTAGATATTTTTGATGTTTTAAAAACAAACGAAGTATATTTTAGTGGAGTTGTAACAACAAAAATTGTTTACGTTACTTAATTAGGACTTTTTTGCTTAGGGAAGCAATTTATTAATTTATCGAGTCCCTAGGTTTTCGCGATTGTTACACATAGGAAATGAATTCATTTCCTAAATTTATTAATTATAAAGGAAAAAAGTTTGAATGGCATTGAAAGATCCAGTTCAAGTAAAATTCGTTAACATCTTTTTGTTGTACTTATTTCTGTTAACAAAGGAATAAAAAAAAATTAAAATTATTAAATTTTACATGCGCTTTAGTATGGCTATATTTACATCTATCTATTTCATTTATAATCAAATAATGCTTATTTTAATGCAGAACAAAAAGATAAAGTTTCCAACACGTTTTCATGATGATACTTTTAGATATATGACCCAGAACTATGACAAGTTGTGGAACGTGTATGTCTTAGATGCACTAACAAAATTCTTCAAGCAATGCCTATCTTAAAAGATCAGGATCAGCTATTTATCGATACCCTTGAAGATGCCATTTAAATGGTTGTCGCATTCTTATTTGCTGCCGTCCTATTTATAGTAGTAAAGTGGCCGATGCGACAGGCGTGTGCTACCGGGCGATACTAAATAACACTGTCCCACTAGCTTTTAAGTATACCGCGTGGACCGGTACATGTAACGAAAAGTCATGAATATTAACCAATTTTTAAAAAGTTTACCAAAATTGTGTGCTACCAGCGTGTTAAGTAGTTAAGACCTGAAAAATTGTGATATTTTATTAATCTCACTTAAGACGAAAATTGAAAACGTTGAGGACCATGTTATAGACCTTAAGTGGAGTCGAGCAGAACATTTGGTTAAACGTGGTGATGGCCACTAGAGCCTTGGCCAAAGGCAGGCCAGAGTAATCCGGATCGTAGAATGGCGCGCTGGGTCGATGATGTAGTAAAACTCGGGAGCAAAACTTGGAGCTAAAGAAACACTCAGGACTGGATAACGATGTTTATCGTAAAATTAAAGATTAGAATATGATAATAGGGGGTGCCCTGCTATATGGGTTGTAAAAAAACCAACTACTGGTTTTACAGTGTGATTTCTAAGTGCTTTCTGTCTACTGATTTTCCATAGAGAAATATCAACAACGTATTGATAAAATTGAATGACTGATCAATATAGACATTATGGCAAGAAAAGTACTCACATTTTTGTGTGCGATATTATTTAAGTACTCTCCACGAAAAGGTTAATTATAGAAAAATTAAAATTTATATGGGAACGTTTCAGCTTTCGACTTTTTAAACATTTTGTTTAGCAGCAATGAAGAGATTTAGAGTGTTAAAACAAAATCTTTTTTCAAAAAGAAGACGTTTATGTTGATTTTATAGAATACCATGATGTTTTACTACCATGATATTTATTTGTCTGGGAAACCCAAGGGCTACCTTGCCCAACGCATTAGCATAGCTATTCAAAGGGGGAACGCTGCCGGCATCTTAGGTACCTTGCCGCGGGGACCTAATTTTATTTGTTCTTTTTTTATTTATTTCTCGTAAAGTAATTACTCTCCACTAGTTTGTTATAATTATGAATTCAAAGATCGAATACAAAGAAATTCTCCTTCGATCTAACATGACTCTATGCTTGTGTTCGATTTTTGTATTAATTTAGAAAACGTTCATGTCTAGCTTGAGTTGTAAAATTATATAAAAATATTGATACTCCAAAACCCAACTACAGTTTTATGTGACAAAGTTTAAGATTGACATAACGATAAGTGGTCGTTTGTGACGTGAACCAAATCCATACAAATAAACTGGCTCTCTACTGCATTAAACCGTGTTGCAGCCCCGTCTCTGTATTTCGGTGTTTGGGCGTATATTGCGCTATCTGCTCGACAGTATCGGATATCGGAGATAGCCGCTAAAGCCTTCTGATTAGCCGATACCTGCCGATATCTGCCGATTTAGGGCGAACATTTTTTATCAGGTTTTTATGCGATTACATTTTTCTTAGAGTAAATCAAGATTTGAATTCATGACTGTGTGCGTGTGCTTTGAGTAGTTGCAGTTGTGTAGTGAAGTAGTATTTAACAAGGAACAGGCTATTCTCTAGTTTAGATGACAGATTTTCTTAAAATCATTACGCATTTCATTACCATCTGTTTTATTTTAGAGCCCTTCAATGTCCAGTATGTGAAGTTTCCCGCCATTCCTTCTTCGTGACACTATTGTTCCAATGTCAAACAATTTCCAAATTTGAATTAGAACATTTGAATTATCAATTAGAAATTGAAATAAAAACGAGTAACGGGTATAAGCAACGGTTTACCAATTTTTGCCGCCAAGTAGTAATGTCAACATTACTACGTTCCGGTTTTGTAGAGTAAGGGTATTGATGAATGATGATTACAGGCACACACGGTACTTGTCAACATAATCATAACTAATGAACCAACTGAGATACTGCTGGGCATCGAGTATGTTCGCCAAGGCCGGAGTTACTGATTTTTTCGCAATAATAAGGTCTCGCGCTTTTGGAGCCGTCTCCCTGCGTCTGAGAACAGGATTATTCGTACTTTCTGTGAGCACATGCACAATTCCTTTTTTAAATACTGGATTTCCGTGAATCGTGATGGAAATAAGAAATGACAGGCTTATCCTATAAGCGCATTATATTGTATTTTATTTTTATTGTATGACAATTATTTTGCTTTTGCTTTTGTTTTTATATATAATTGTAATTTGTATTTATTATGGGTACTTATATACCTGTCAATAAATAATAATAATAATTATTATTATTTTCAGGGTGACAGGCGCAATGACAGTACACTTCAGATATTTAAACCTCTGAGTGGTACTGCATCTGTTATGGCCAGGCGTGTAGCTTACCATCAGGCGCAGGACTTGTTCACCCCGTCACTTAATATTATAAAAAAACACTATCTATATCACCAGATGTTAGGTAGCTAACTGTGCATAATATCCTATATTCCAAGAACAAAGTTCACTGAACTCTATTTTTGTCACAAAATAATTTGCCTTAGGCATTCAGGCTATTCCGAGTAGTTTCAAAAACAACCGGCGGCAGGTTAAAAGATTTAGAGCTAGTTATAAATCTAGGCATAGTTCAGATTCCTAGGAGGAAAGGTAGTCGATAGTCGTGAGCGACCGCGTAAATAATTAGAAATGTTGCCAATTAGCTGCATAGGTTAGCTAAGCTGCTGGCTTGGTTGCACTGAACTGTTAATGTGGAGTTAAATTAACGAACTGTTAATTACACTTTATTTTTCAAAGACGGATTAAAATGACATTGCAATTTTTCGTATAATTTTAAATAGTTATGAAGTTATTGTCATCTGTTTTTTTTTATCGACAGATTGTGAAAGAAGGTAAAATTGCAGAAATACGATTACCGAATATTATGACGTTCCAAAGATATATAATGACCTTATATTTTATAAAGTATGGTATTTATTATTATGTACATGTAATGTGCGTATTACTGCGTTTCGGTTTTGAAGGGTAAACGTGCTGATGAAATTACAGGCATTATTATTTATTTAATATATATAAAAACATTACAGTTTCCCTTAGATAAATCCATAGTCCCACAAAACTGAGTATTCAGTTGCACTGTGGGATCAAATGAATCTCGCTTTTATATATATAACCTTAAAACATATATTTTTCCTAATACGTATTTTAACAATAAAGAGTACATTATTGTTAAAATACGTATTATGACAACAAATGCTGAAACAAAAGATATTTCAATTTACTTGTCTTAGGTTCAAGTCTAAAATCCTCAGTCAAACTGTTTAGTAAGTATGGAATACGTTTCTTTAGAGTTCTATCTCCGTAGTAACTTTGTAATCAGTAATCAGTAATTTATTGCATTCCACAATGTAAAAATACAGAGATGAAAAACTTATATCTATGAGCATCAATTGTGGACCCTGTTGGGCACAGCAATTTCGGTAGAGAGGAGGACGCTATGTTGATATATTTATTTCCAGATATGAACAATTGTACAAATTATAAATCTTAAAAATTAAATGCACCAAATATTAAAAATTTTTATGAAAAATAAATGTCAATAATAATTATCCTGTAGTCAAACTAAAAACTATTTAAAATGTCAAATAATTAGAATTTATATATATTTAAAATGTCAAATAATTAGAATTTAAGTCTATTTAAAATGTCAAGCCATTAATTAATTATGTATCTATCGTTTAAATAATCATCAACATTGTAATAGCTTTTCGACAGAAGAATTTGTTTCAGCTCTGATATAAATTTATTATTATTATCTATATTCAGAATTTTGACGGGTAATTTGTTATAAATTTTAATGGACATGGCCAATGGGCCATCTGCATGTATTTTGAGACGAGAGCGGGGCAGCATTAATTTGTTTGGGTACCTTGATGTGTGGTGTGTGGGGAGGTGTGTTACATTTATTGATAACAGGATACAAAAATGAGCTACTTTCAACTTATGTCTGAGGGTGACGAGCGCAGTAGGAGTGCACTCAGATCTTTACGAAAGCTCTGAGTTATACACTGGCGTAATAACTTATACCAGACTTATACGACTTGTTCGTCCTGTGAAATGGTATCTAAAAAAAAGTTTAGAAATCAATTGGGGCAGTACAGAGGCGCGATTTTATTCTTCCAAGATGATGTCCTTTTTTAAAATTATACAGTTTTTCACGTTTTATGAATCTTCATTTATGATCAAAATGAAATAAGTTCGGCCACCTATTACGTAAGCGTTAGCAATGAAGTTACACTGGTTGTTTTTTTTTGTGCTAAGTGCTCTCCGGTTGACTGGTCGAAAATGTCTAATGGCAGTTAAGTCCGCCATTTGTACTGTTTAATCATCGCAGCAACAATTCGCAATCTCGGTGTAATAAGTCTATATCTGCAAAATAACAACTTTTCAGGAGAGAGGTTCAAAGATTCTACGAATGAAATTAGTCAATAACTTTTTTATTACTAAACACGGCAGTTTTTAAATGTTATTTAAAATCTTTACTTATTTATAGCTATATACGTAACTAGAATCTGCATAAACCCGAACAGACTTGTACTTGACAATATTTCAATAACTACTAAATACAGCAAAAACTGTTTAAAAATGTATGTGGATATATATAATAAAATAGGATCATTTTCAGGCGAGTTTTCTCTACTTCATTTCTTAGACTATTCTACAATACTAAAATAATAAAAATTGCCTCCGAAATTACCCAATACCACTCGAGATTCAACTATGTATGTTTACTTGTAACGAACAACTAGTGCATTCTTATTGCTGTGGTAATCAATTGACATTGTATATTTTATATATATGTATAATTTGTCTACATGACACAAATAATTTATATAAAATTTTACGTTTACGTTTTACGTCGTTGATACTTCTGTATTGAGAAGTTTCTGGTTTTGAAGGGATATGGGACTTGTAAACTTGTGTCTCAGGGTGACAGGCGGCGTGGCAGTGTCCTTCAGACTTTATGTGGCTTTATTATAGCAAGGGTACGAATTTTACGTAATGAATTTCACCATGTTGTGATTGATTCAATCAAGAAGTGTGATGGATTCCATTAAGGCCTACTTGACCAGTGTCAGTTTCGATTTCTCAAGTTTTCTAAGAGATTTATAAACCGACGTGCCGATTTCAAATCTGCCCTCCTAACTCATAAACAACGCATTTGTAGTTTGATAACTTTCGAGATATTAGCACCTAAAGTACTATTTTTTAATATGAATTCCATTGAATGTCAATTCTATTTAATGTTATACTATCATGATATTCAATTATTTTTTGTAAAATTACTCCACTAGTTAGTTATAATTAGTAATACAAAGATGGATCACTAAGAAAAATTCCTTCGATCCGGCTGGATTCGAACCAGTGTGATCAGCATAGAAGGCAGCCGCTCAATATTGGCTCTGGTATTAATTGGACCTAGTTAAACAAAAAGGATCCAATGCACATCCAGTCACTTTCGAGATATGGCAGTTTGAAGTTTAAAAGTGTTTCTCACTCTTGTTTTATTTACAAAACTTATAATGTCATGTAAC
Source organism: Hyposmocoma kahamanoa (assembly GCF_003589595.1). Lineage (NCBI taxonomy): Eukaryota > Metazoa > Arthropoda > Insecta > Lepidoptera > Cosmopterigidae > Hyposmocoma > Hyposmocoma kahamanoa. The sequence goes on along the minus strand of NW_020653391.1, from coordinate 3,806,510 downwards.
TCCAGAGATATTTATTTGAGTTTATATGTTGGATTTTGTAGCTGATTTAAGAGGTTAGACTTTAGGAACTGTTTGGTACATATAACTCAATTTTTGATAATTTTGGGGATTGGATCCTTTTTGCTTAACTACGTCCAATTGTACTGTGCCACTCATAGATCTAGTTGCTAAATATGCTAGCCGTATACTGCTTTGCGAATAAGCGACATCTTCAAACGGCGGCCAGCCCGAAAGTGACTGAAAGGGAGACTGCACGCGTTAATTTTTTACGAGAAAAACCTTTTTTGGTCATAAATTCATCTTATTTTGTGCTACCACAAATATACATGGAAAAAGGAAGTACTCATGTTGATACTATTGTTTTTTTTTGTTTTGTAGTTATGGTATTTCTTAATATACACTTATTAAAATTAATGTATATTACGATTTGTTTTTAGTATTATTAAATTAAAACAATACTGGCGTAGGCGCATGACGGGGATAGGGCTACGGGGCACGATGTGGTACCCCACAATGCCCCGTAGCCCTATCCCCGTTATACACCCACGCCTAGTATGTATTAATAAGGAACATCATCATCAACTTGAGTAACTACGCAAGTGGCCCCGTTGTGCCTTAACCAGTTATTAGCAGATCGTAACAGGCGCTCAAAGGCTTCTTAAAACCAATATCTAAAGGCTGGAGCCTATGCGTGCAGTGTGGGGGAAAGCAAAGAAACAGTTGCAGCGCCACGCACAGATTTAAATCACAACGGCCACCACTGCGCCTCCTGGGAAAAAGTTGACAATGTAACTGTAATTACTGCTTGGCGGCACAAATAGGTATGGTAATTCATTTGCAAAAACCCCATACTGCTCCGTTTTTAGTACCCCGTATTGGCCCTACCCTGGGGCATAATAGGATTTTCTTAGGGTTCCAGCATAATTAAAAAAAAATAAGCTAGTTGATTAATTTCTTAACCGAAGAATATGGAAACTTATACTTTAATATATTGCCAAAGAGTTGTGATTACTTTTAATATTAAAACTTACATTTTTTATACCTTTATTGGAGTTTTCCCTTAACGTCCCCGTTACGCCCTCCCTTCCCCTACAGAGAATCCCCCAGTTTAAAACCAGGTAATTAGTGTTGTTTTGTGACGCATTATTATTGTTACTATTTTTCCAACAATGAAAATAAATTTATTTAAAGTTGTTATTAACACCAAAATCAAATAAACACCAAATAAAAAAATCCTTTGACTGGATCTGAACCAGCTACTTCAGCATACCGTGCGTTACGCTCTCCCAACTGGGCTACGAAACAAACCAGCAGGCCTTACGATTTTTTCTATGTGCTTGTTGCAATGTTTAGTAACAGTAGAGCTCCTTGTGAAAGAGTTAGCCCAGGGAAGTACTGACACATTGCCTATTTCTGCCGCCAAGCAGTACTGTCAACATATTGTGTTCCGGTTTTGAAGGATAATGGTGCTGGTGAAATTATAGGCAGAAGGGACTTGTCAACTAATGTCTCAGGGTGACGATCATAGTGGCAGCGCCCCTTAGATCTTTGTGATTAAAAGGTCTGAGTGGCACTGCAACTGTTATGGACAGACGTGTAGCTTATCACCAGGCACACTACTTGTTCGTCTCGTCAATTGGTATTATGTACATGCACATGTACATGATGCGTGCATTGAGATTTTTTAACAGTGCCAGCATAGACGCAGTCAAGCGAGAAATGACCAAACGTCACTTTGACACATCACGTGACTGACCCGAAATCCACACTTGTCTATTATCAATGTTTTTTTTTATGTAAGTATGTTCTTTGTTTTTCTCTTAAAAACTCTTTTTGGCTTGTTAAGCACTTTAAATTTAAATAGTTTTTTGTTAGTGGAAATTCGTAAATGGCATTGGATTACTAATATTTAAGCATACTATAATTGTCTCATTTGTCCGTGAGTTTTCCTATAATGTAAAAATAAAATATAAAAAAGTCTATGTTTTCGGTTCTTAACGACTTTTTGCCATAGCGCCATCTGTGAGACGTCTATGAAAGTTTTTCTTCACTCTTCAAGTTTTTCTAATGTCAATTACGCTTTGCTTATCAATAAAACTGAAAGTAAATAAGATATTTAAAAAAACTGGTTTATAGAGAGTTGTAGATCTTGTTTTGCTGATTCCAGATGTGTTAATATCTCAATTTCGCAAAGAAATGTCGATTATATTGGTTATGTTAAGAAGGGCAGAAATGTAGAGTTAATCAAGACGTTGATTTAGTGTTCACTATAACCAAAGTTTAAATAGTTAACACAATCGGACTTGGAACCGAATGCAGTGATGCTGCGGTCGCCACGCTAATTCCTTTTCTGTGTCCTGCTTACAACTGTGATAGCTGTCTACTTATAATACATTGAGACTTTTTTCCAATGGTATTTATAATAATATATTTATTTCGATTTTGTAGTTTTAAGGAATCATCAGAGTATTTATTATGTGTCCCAATATTGGGCCTACTAGCCCATTGTACTGATTTAAATTCAAAAAATGTTTGTGTATGGCCTTTGACGTTTTGGTTGCATTTAGTTAAGTTAGTTGGAGTGAATTGACACACAAACACGTGCGTAGAAAATTTTTATTGAATTTACTTTAATTTTTATTTTTGATTGAATTTTAATTCAAAGTATGATTTATTGAAAGTTTAAAAACACTAGCTAAGGTGGATGTTAATGTGACCAGTCGCGACTGCGTTCTTTTTGCAACATGCAGAACGAAAGCTAACACTAAAAGAATGTAGTCGAGTAGAAGTTGACAATTTCAAACTCGGACAGCGTATCGGGTGCTGCCCACCGCTCTGTCTATCTATATTGATTTTTAATGATTATTACGACGTTTTATTATCATGATAATACTTTGTACCTATTGCATACAGCGGTTTTTTTGTAAAATTTCAACGTAAGTTTGTGTTTTTTTCTATCGTGAAAATTTTTCGGAATCGTGTTTTCACACCATATGATAAGCAGTGTATATCCTCAATTTTACTATATATTTTTTCCAAAGTGAATGATTCAACACTTTCGCTGTAAAGCGGAATCAACCAAAGCCGTTTGAGTATAGACTCTTCAGTTATTATTTTAATAATTAGAAATTAAAATCATAAGTAGCCACCATAAGTATTCGATCTTTGGTGTTAAGAAACAAAAATATGATTAAAACAAAATTATGATTTAAAAGTAGATATTGCATTTATGTATAAGTACGATTTATATCAAACAATAGATGCCGCAAAAACTTACAATTTGTGAAATTACACAAAACTTGAACTCGTGCATCAGAGCTGGAGTGAAACCGTCCCTACACAACCGGCGTTAAACATGTAAACAAAACTTCATAATAATTTCATAAAACAAATAGCCTTGCGAAAAAAAACGACTTTTACGCAACTCACGTCACGACCTGGCAACAGAAACCCATAAAAAAGTGGCGATAATCCAGAATTGTGAGATTTAATTGCCGATTGGAGGGTATGTTTATTTAGCTGGCAGCACTGACCGATAGGGAATCAATTTTCACATGGCAACAATATGAGGGAGGGGCTGACCTTTGGTTTTTGTTTTTGTTAACATTATTTTATGGTTTTAAATATGCACGATCAATCACCTTTCCGTCTTACATTATTACTTGAACTGTAAACATATTACATGGAATAATTCTCGATACCGAGTACTACCCCAAGCGCGAGTGTCGCAAAGATAGCAAAGATATATACAAAAAACAAGTAGTACTTAATGGATCATTATATATTAACGTAAAATTAAAGTAAAACTGCAAACTGACACAATAGTTTGCAGTTTACTTTATGATGGAATGAGTTTAGATCTCTTTTATCTCACAAGTAACCAAATTACACTTTAAGTATTGAAAATGCCACGTTACCTATTCCTGCCGCCAAGCAGTAATGTGAGCATTACTGCGTTCCGGTTTTGAAGCGGGTGCTTGTGAAATTACAGGCACAGAGGACTTACAAACTTATGTCTCAGGGTGACGGGCGCAGTGGCAGTGCCCCTCAGATCTTTACGATTTAAAGCGCACGACACGACATATGATAAAAAAAAATTATATTAAACACTTCTCATTTACACTACGTAACGTAAAGGCTTCTGCATACTTGGATGAGAAAATTCCGTGGTAGTGACCCGTTTAGCGCTTGAGCTGCTTAGATGTTTGGCATAAATATTGTAAATGATAAATGTATATAAATTTATAAGAGAGTTTACTCTACAGTTTCTTGCTCGTTCTTCTCCGGGGAATCTGCGTTACTTACGTTAATGAGCGGTAGAGTTTAATCAATATGACGATTTCAAGTGTAATTTACTTACCTATGAAATAAAGATGATTTGAATTTGCCTTTAAGGCAAATGTCCTTAAGAAGTTATTCAAGATTCATATGAAAACTCTAAAAAATAATTTTTGTTCTCATTTATCATTTACATTTATGTAAAAATGTCACGAGTAGAAACAACCTAAAAGTTCGATTACGGCGAGTCTTTATGTCCTACTGTGGTATTTTACGTGTGGCGCACTATAAGAAAAATATAATATAAATGATAAGAAATGAATTTATCATTTCTCAAAAATATTCTCCGTTAGCTAATGAACCCATTTTGAAAACATTTATGCCACTCCTCCGTGACAATGAACTGAAACAACATATTTTTCATACTCTTCGACAACCTCTTCAGGTGATGAAAACTGTTAACCACATAACTGGTTCTTAATTTTTGGAAATAAATAAAAGTCACTAGGTGCCAAGTCGAAACTGTATGCGGGATGGCTCACAAGGTCAACGTGGTTCACCTTCAAAAATTCATTTGTCTGTCTGGCCGTGTGAGAACGTGCATTATCGTGGTGCAAGATGATACGGCGATTACGGTTATTGTTAGGGAGTTTGTCAATAACTTCCGGCAAACAAATGGTCGTGTACCAATCACTATTCACGCTACAACGATTCTCCAAAGCAACAGTAGCCACGTATCCAGTTTTATTAAAAAAAGAAGCAATCATCCTCTTAGAGGCACTTTACACGCACGCCACTTTGGTCGGTTTCAGCTCATTTTGAAAGACCCATACACTCACACTACAGATTGTTGCTTTGTTTTGGGATCGTAAGTATAAATCCATGTTTCCTCTCCTGTTACTATGTCCCACACCAAATTTGACGTCCCTTCGTTGAATCTGGTAAGCATCGCATTGCACCAAGTGACGCGATCCGTTTTTTGAGCCTCAGTCAAATTGTGTGAGATTCTCCGAGAGCACAGCTTTTTCACACCCAACTATTTGTGTAGTATTGATTGTATTTGACTCACAGTCACATGCCTGTCTGTTTTGATCATACGGCGCACAGCATCGATGTTTTTTTTGTTCATAGCAGTGGACGGGCGACCATCACGAAATTCGTCACTGAGATTCACACGACTGCGTTTGAATTCTGCAAACCATCTATAAACAGTCGTCTTGCGTGGTGCTTCATCGCCAAAAGCAGTTTGAAGCCAAGCGAAGCTCAGCTGAGCTGTTAAATTACACTTAAAATCGTAGAAAATCATACTACGAAAATTTTCACGAGTTAAATCCATGGTGATGTAGATAACCAACTTCTAAAATGACGCCACAATATAAAAACAAGTGACAGTCAGATGAAACAAACTGTGTTCTACAGCCAAAGAGTTCCATTTTCAAATGTTGTAATTACTTTTTAAATATTGTTTATGTCAGTGGCCAGTTCCGGAAACTTATAGTACGCCCTATGTATGATTGAAAGTATCAGTACATACGCAACTTCGAACTTGTATACAGTAAGGTATGTTTTTATTATAAATTAACATTACAATGATACTGCAGGAAAAAAACTGATTTATGGAAGTGCTGCCTTTTCGACTAAACTTCTGGCACACTGTTATTTTAAAATGGTACTAATAAATAAATAAATATTAGACATCATTACATACGTTGCTCTGATCCCAAAGTAAGTAACTGAAGCACTTGTGTCATAGAAATCGGAAACATCGATTGTACCACAAACAGACAGGAGACAATATAGAAAAGTTAGTTTTTCTATGTTGACCTGATTATCGAATCGTTATCATTTATTTTATTTATTTACCTGGGACCTAAAGATGGTGACACCAGGAAAACTGATGTGTAATCCATTAGAGCACAATGGTCTTCAAAGGCTAATACTTCAAAACTTTTACGGACGTGGGCGCAATAAGCACAAAAATTTTATTACAATCGGATGACTAATAATGGAATGAATAATTTCGGGAAACAAATATTTATATATAATGTAGTAGATACTACATAATAGATAAAACCAACCTTTCGAGTTTCACACACTGGTTGACGGAGTTGTCAATTTTATAATGCAAATGTAACCAAGCTGTGTCGCCCTCAGTGTGCGGACCACGTTAAGCATTTTTTACATTACTCACAAAAATGACACTCATTTCCTGCCAAACACCAATCTATCAACTGGCCACTAAGAAACACGTGTAAAAAAACTAAAAAGCCATTTACGAATAAAGCGTTCCATATTCAAATCATGGCGCGCGACGATTAGCATCCAAGATGGCCGCCCGATTTTCGGCCAGTGATACAGATTTCAATTTCCTGTGTACGTTATCTTCAAACCGTCATCTGAGTTTGACAAATAAGTTCATTTTGACGACTCAAACTGTGATGGAGTTAGGGTTAGGTGATTTGTCATGTTTTTGGAGATTGTAATCCGGTAGCATTATTGAGAATTCGATAAATGTACACATCACGTGTCCAGACACACGAATAAGCTTCAAAAATTTTATGCACATGCCACGTTGCTATGGATAAATATATTTCTTATGCATTTTTACGGTGATCAAAAACACTGAAATAACTGGATCAGACTATTGGTAAGCTAATGGGCAAATATCTCTTCTAGATTAGCATTAAGCATCACTGTAAAACTATATAAAAAGACGATCTAATCATTTGAATTTATGCCCTATTAAATTTTCACGCCTTGCGTTTTTGTAACCGGGACGCAAAAACCTTAGTCATCTAATTTACAAAAAAGCAAATCATTATAGTACAAGTAAGTACACACAGACGTATATTTCTCCAAGATTTTCATCTGATTCAATGCTTACAGCGGTCATACTTCGCGTTGCCGTATTTAATGCTAAAAGGGCGGTCGGCTTAATAAACAAATGACAGCGCGATTTAGTGCAACGCGTCGCAATTATTTTCACTATTTCCACAGCGGCTATGTTAAAAGAGGAAACTTTCCTTTGATCTTGAATCTTTTCAAAGAGAAACCATTGCTTTTTGTTGTAATTTTAGTCTACCAAACCCGAATTGGGTTTACGTAAAGGTATATCGTTCAAATGCTCTGTCTGCTTACTGGAGACAAATGCCCCACAGTGCGTCGTATAAATGGGCTTGTATAGTAGTAAATACAGTTAACTTTAAAAAACTGTAACCTAAAGGAAAAGGTGATAGGATCTAAATCGATTTTAGTTACTTTTTATCTAAAGGAACACAAAAGTAAGTAAAATGCATCAATACTTCTTCTTCTTCTTTAGTTAAAAGGTTCTGTCGTTAATTTTTGGACAACTACGACACGAGTTGTTTTGAAAGTTCTGAACTCCTTTAGGAAACGTATGAGAGAATTCGGAGACTGTAGTTACATTGTACGGGACTCAAAACAATTTTTTTGTTAAAAAAATAAATCCAATCGTTCAAGGCTACAAGACTGTCGGCTACCAGGAGCGCAGCGGTCGGCGGCAGTGGCGGCGCAGCAAAGAATGTCGTTTGCGAATTTATGCCCGCGCGCGTGCCCAGTGACAAGTGGACAGTGCGCGCCGGCCACTGCTCTACGCGCTTTGTGATCCTGGTACTTTTTGAAAGTCACATAGTACATAATACTCGTTTATTTTTTACCCGATCACGGGGAAGAGATAGAGGTTAATAAGTTTTCACGCAAGCTTGACAAGTGGAATATAATAATTCTACACTACGGTAGTAACAACCTGAATGCCTATACAGATTTCGACAACATACTTACCCTTGTTGGTATAACAAAGGCACATGTTATCATACGTCTAAAAGGCTTTTATCACATGAAAGTCATAAAATACCAACTACATAAACAAAATGATATACCTACATAACATCGAGTAGATAACCAGAAATAGAGACGAAATGTTCTTTAGTTTGTTTGAAAACTATTATGCCATATCATTACTGTGACAACTGCGCTCCGATTGGCTAGCCCGAGTTCGAAACTATTGACGGGTGTCGTCAATGGGTGTCGTCAACTGTTTCACTTCAAATCGACCAGTTAACTTGAGCTTTGCTATAATGGATTTAAATTGCAGATTTACATATTTAATTACTAATGAAATGTTATTCCCTTTGTTTTGTACTCTATTTCTCTCTAACTCTTCCATTTTAAGGATAAAAGTTACTATTGATTTATTTATTTTACATGTGTTGTCATTACCAAAATATGAATATACTTATACACTAACAAACATTTGCACCTTGACAGGCATCGCAACTGGAATTTCGTTCGTAGATTCTAACCTATCTCTTGAAAGTTGTCATTTTGTAGATATGTTCTTATTACACCACGGGGTTGCAATATCTGGAATATTATTTACCCAACCCATCTTTCCTTCATTACAATATTTACAACAAAATAAAAACATTAAGGGCACTACAACACTAAGCTACTGCTTATTTCTTCGAAAATCTGATGAAACAAAAAAAACAAAATTGAAGTTTTATTTTCTTAATCCGGAGTCGAGCTTCTCCGTTTTAAAACTCCATCATCTGCCCAAGATATTATAAACACTATCCTCAGACAGTAGGTACGTACAACATTCTTCGTACCTTAATCTTAAGTAACAAAAGGCGTCGATGAAGATATAAATTTGATTAATACGTTACAAATGATACAACAATCAAAGGTTAGAACACCTTAGTACCCGAGGCAAGAATCCCCTTTACTTCACCGTCACGATATTAATATTTAGTGTTACGTCTCGCAATAAATTTAAATCTGATTAGTAGAAGCCAAATGAGCTGTTGTCGGTTCTTAGGAAAGTGAATTAAATATCGGTGCGGTTTTTATAGAATGGCTTTTTGTGTGATCATAGATTCATAAAAAGTTTCACAATTTATTTGATACCTTTCTGCATTTACCTTCCAACATTCTGGGGAAGAAAGAACTTTATTGGAAAGGGGAGAGGTTTTTTATGTTATCAAGTGACGTGACGAACAAGTCGTACGCCTAGTAGTCTAGTAAGCGACACGCCTGTCCATAGCAGTTGCAGAGTCGCTCAGAGCTTTAAATCGCAAAGATCTTAGGGTCACTCTGAAGCATGAGTTAACAAGTCCCATGAGCCTGTAATATCACTACCACCCTTACCCTTCAAAACCTGAAAGCAGTAATGCTAACATTACTACCGCTTGGCGGCAGAAATAGGTAAGGTGGCGATTCTTCTTTGGATTCGTCTTTCACAAGGAGCTCTACTACTAATAAAATGCATTATTAAAGACACTGCCTATCTGTAGTCGGTATCCACAAAATCACTGGAAGCTTCGGTACGTCTCTGCAGTGTCTGTAGTAAGCGGGAATAACAGTAAATTTCTAGAAATTTCTACGCTAGAATTCACGAGCGTTTTTCGATATTATGCATATAATAAATCTGTGCAGGGCGCAGGTTGCAGAAACAATCAAATTTAATGCGCATCACATAGATGCGCGCGCACCCACGCTTCGCCCACGGTGCGTACGGACACCATAAATTCGGGATCTAATGGAATCTATGACCGTTTTAATTTATTAGCCACTTGTGCCTACTTCCGGGTCGTGTGTCACTTAGACTCAATTTACATTGGAATGGAAGTGTTACGCAATTCACACACACAGTTGTGTGTGTGAATTTTGTAACGTACATACTTAAATATACGATAACGGTAGCGGCAAGAATTCCTGAGACTGCGAGAATTTTCCGGTGTACCGTTTTTTGACTCGTAGGTATCTAGTTTGTACGTTACACGATTGACGTAAGGCGCAATTGGTTACAAGAATTCGCTTACATTCCTTTCCGCGGTAATGTAAATTCAACCTTAGAGAGAACATGAAAGGCAGAAGTTCGCCAAGCTGCCCAAATTAAATTGTTGACTCATATCTCTACAAAAAATTTAATGTTTCCGTTTTACATTCAAGTTTCTTTAGGTTTTTTTTGTCCATTGTAGAAAGTTTTGGACAGAAATGAAATAGCAAAGAAAAATACACGAAGCTATATAAACTTTCTTTTTGCCTTAAGCAAAAGGGCAGAATACTTTAAAGTATGAGGTTTTGGTGTTTGTTGATGGCTGTTTTTTTAGTAATCCAAATAACATTACCGTAATTATTGTAAATACAAAGATCAAACAAAGGCAAATACAAATTTTTTCGATCTGACTGGACTCGAATAGGCACTGGTTCGCGTAGTGATATATAAGAAGGCGTTAAGGCAAACAAAGGCGTTTAATCACATAAAAAATGTGTTAGATCTGCCGACTCGTACAGTTCGTTTAGGAGTCTAGTCGGATCGAAAGGAATTTTCCTTTATTTTTGTTCGATTATTGTATCAATAATAATAAGAAACTGCTGGAATATTGAAATATTGATTTCTAATATTCTTGTGTTATTGAAATTAATTCAAATCTTTATTTCGGACAAAATATCCATGTAGTGTTAGTAACAAACTACTAACAAATAAAGATAATATAAATCCTCTAAACATTGAGGTGTACCCGCACCCATTGATATAATATGGGCCCATCGTTCCTATCGGTCACCGTACGAAGAAGGCCATTGGCGCTGCCCCGCACTCTATGCATTAGGGACGCTACCCGCTTCCGCAAAACGGCGCTAAAGCCGTCTACAGCAACCCCAACAGCATTCTGAGAGTGTTATTACACTGGACCCACAGGGCACGATACGCTTTTTGTGTACACTTGACTCACAAGCTACACGTGTAAACGATTGACAAAATTCTTTAAACAGCGTGAGCTTTACGTTTCTAATTTCAACGCGCAAACCTGCGGGCCAGCATATTGCACCTTACTGCCAATTTCCATGTCGTCAGACAGACTCACAGTTTTACTACCATAATATTAATTTTAGCTTTTGTGAAATTACTGCACTAGCTTTTTATAATTATTAATAAAAAAAGATCGAACACAAAGCATTCCCTGGATCCGACAGGACTCGAACCTGCATCTGTGCCAATCCTTCCAATTACTAGAGTATTGTCACGAACAATATTTGAATATCATGAAAGTAATAACATCATGATATTCAGTAAAATAAAAATGAATTATCCTTTTTTTTTAAATAAAACATGCTAACTCTAGTACTAAAGCACGATTTTTACTCACCAATCAATAAAACGATCGACGACCGAAACAATCGCAGCTTCAATGTGTAAGTAAGTATTAGGTTTATGTACAATTTCGTAATTATTTTAACCTTACGGTGTGTTCTATTTAGATCATAACGGAAGTACTTATTGAATTGCATAGTTATTTAGTTATAGATACCCGTGGCGAAGGGCCCATACAACACGTTTCTCATCGGCTCGACTAAGACCGGTTACACATGACGACTTTTAGCAGCGATGCTAACGCGATTCAGTCGCTAATCGTCTAACCTTTACGAACGCGCGCAAGTTTAAGCATCGATGCAAAAGCGCGATTGTATCGATGCAATCGCGCGTTTTATTGATGCAATCGCGCTTTTTTACCGATGCAATCGCGCGTTTGTATCGATGGTGTCGCGCGTTTGCTTCGATGCAATCGCCTATAAATTGCAAGTGTAGCGATGTAATCGTTTGCAATCGTTTTTATCGATGCAATCGCGCGTTTGTATCGATGGTGTCGCGCGTTTGCATCGATGTAATCGCGCGTTTTTATCGATGGTGTCGCGCGTTTGCCACGATGCAATCGCCTTTAAATTGCAAGTGTAGCGATATGCAGCGCGCGTTTGCATCACTGCTAAAAGTTCCCGTGTGTAACCACTCTTAGAAATATATTCTGTTAATATATTAGTAGGCTTTGAATGGATAATGCTTTAAATTCGCAACCCTATATGCAATAAGGCCATATGTACAAAATAACAACTTTTCAGGAAAAAAAATTTAAGATTCTACCGAAATTAGACGTTTATGTTTAAAAATGTGAAAAAATATTTCATTCATTCAAACTCAAACTCGAATAATCTTTATTTCATAGGTAAGCAAAATACACTTGAAATCGTCGTATTGATTAAACTCTACTTACTCATTCGTAAGGCAGATTCCCCTGAGAAGATTGAAGAAGAAACTCTAGGGTTAGTTCTTATTATTTTTTTGTTTATTTATAGAAATAAATAAACAGGTTCTCGTTATAGCTTCTATATATTTAGCAGCAGCAAAGTCCTTGTGAAAGCGTTCGTCCAGGGAAGTACTGCCACTTTAGCTATTTCTGCCGCCAAGCAGTAATGTGAACATTAGTGCGTTTTGGTTTTGAAGGGTAAGGGTGCAGGCGCATGTGACTTTTCAACTTGTGTCTCAGGGTGACGGGTGCAATGGCAATGTCCTTCAGATCTTCTTTAATTAAAGCTCTGAGTGGCACTACAATTGTTATGAACAGGAGTGCCGCTTACCACCAGGCGCGCTTGTTCACACCTGCACTTGGAATCATAAAAAAAGCATTTACGAGGGAAAGACGCAGATGGCTCTCCTTTAGTTTCACAAATGGCGAGATGAAAGTCACGAAGATCCTTAGTTGCAGACGCTACAGACGCCACGTAATGTTTGTTTTATATTAGATTTAAGAGAATACCTATGTACCGATGTAAACGAATAATGACTACTAGCGATGTATTTGAACAACCCTTTAAGAGTTCCCTGACCTCATTATTATCAACCCATATACTTCCCGCTGTTAGGCAGTGAAATCTTCTAAGAAAAGAACTATAATCCAGGCTAGCTTGTAACTTGGTGACTGCACAGATCTTACAAGAGTTTTATTAAAAATTTTAGTCTTACGGGATTCATCACGAAGTTTTCCGTCATCATTAGTGTGATAAATCGTAGACAAAAACTTCTGATTGTTATGAACTGTGACTCATTAGAATGAACATAGGGGATCCGGTATGTTGGTGACCAGCTGTGACGCAGCCTCCTTCGTCTTTGAACTTCTTTTTTTTACAATTTACATTCGATTTATAAAATACTTTTCGACTGTTTTTGTTTAGCAAAATTTCTGGCAGATGCTTTCGCTGCGCTGCCTTGTTCGGTTAATCAGCGTATAAGGTGTTTCCATCATAGAGCACATACTTATAAAGTCCAGTCGCCAATTGCTTCGGTGGAAGTCGACCTAAGACTTTCGGCATCACAGGCAAGCTTCCTAATAAATAAGACTACAATTTGAAAACATTTATCCGCTAGTCCATAAAGTTCATCACCCGACAACCACACACGGCGCTGCGCCCGCGCAGCTATAGGCGCACCGCGATCAGCGCCATCTCCCGGCGGGCGGGGCGCGTCACGCTCGTGACGTCATCGACGCCCGAGCCGATTGAGCGATGCTATGCCCACTCGATTGAGGGCATTATTATTGGGATTATCCATTCACATTTTTATGTACAGGATGTTGTCGTGGCATTAATGATAAAAAAAACTTTCTTGCTTTATTTAAATAACACTTTTCCATTTGCTATAACTTGTCTGGGAATCGTGATATCAGTTTTTTTTAATATAATATCAAATGACGGGACGAATAAGTCGTGCGCCTGATGGTAAGCTACACGCCTGGCCTGTAAATCGCAAAAATCTGAATGCATTGCCACTGCGCCAATCACCCTGAGACATGAGTTGACAAGTCCCATGTGGCAGTAATTTCACCAGCACCCTTACCTTTCTAAATCAGAACGCAGATATACCCTCATTAGGTAATGCTTGGTGGCAGAAATAGATAACTGCCGTCCGCTGACTAAAAGGCGGCTAAGTGACAAATAAAAAACTATAACCCAGTTTTAGAATATTCAAATTGTTTAATGATATTTCAGGTGTACGTCGTTAGGGTAAGTTCCGATAAGTCGAATACGTTAACTAATTTTAACTGTTTTTAAAAGTGAATTTTGTGTTCATCTTTTTCTACTTATACGAATATTTGACCGTTTGTCACTTAGCCGCTTTTTAGTTAGTGGACGGCAGATAAGGTGGCAGTACTTCCCTGGAAGAATTCTTTCACAAGGAGCTCTACTGCTACCATGAATACTATTTTATTAGAACATTACTTTTGAAATTATTTCATTAATAATAATTAAGTTTTGTAGAAATATATTAACAAAAATAAGGGCTATACCAGAAAAATATCGAATAAATAAGCGACATGCCTGTACATAGCAGTTGCAGTGCCACACGGGGCTTTTAAATCACAGCCATCCGAAAGGTACTGCCACTGCGTTCGGAGCTCTACTGCTATTAATATTTATTTGTCTTCTCCAAAGAATTTATTCACTATTAACTCAGTACACACCACCTCATTCGTAAGGTCTGGTTGTGGATCCTAGACCAGAGAGAAAGAGATGGTGGAGCAGTCTCAGCCTACTCCCAAGAAAACAGAAAGATGTCACAATTTTATCGTCTCAATACCTCCTCGATAATATGTGCGCCAACCTTAAAATCGTCAGCAGCGGCATCTGTAGAGGTTTTCGTTGGCCGGCGGCGACGAGATGGCGTGGCAAATTTTTTTCAGGTATTTCAAAAAAAGAACTGTCACATTATTTGAATCGATTTTGTACCCATTTTTGTGAAATTACTTACTAGTTTGTTACAATTAATACAAAGAAATTTTTCTTCGATGCGACTGGATTCTAAGCAGCGCTTTCAGCATGCCGTGCCTGACACTAAAGAATGATAATTAAAGAATGTAAAAAAACAATCACATCTAAATCTTATATGAACATGTACGTAGACGAGAACATATTACATTTCAGTTTTACGATCATATTCTATTGAAATATGTAGAAGCTGATGTATCATTTTAATAAAAACAAATTTTCAGCACAGGTCTAGTTCATCGCATGCAACGGCGTGAATAAGGCTCAACTCACACTGGCGCAGAGTCGCAGCGTCACGTCCCGTCCTGTTTTTCAACTACAACGCCTGGCGATGTGCGTCGACGCGCGACTCCATATTTGCATAACACAAATTTATACCTTAATAATGGGAAATAGAGATGAATATGCTATTGGCGAAAAAGATGATGCGTCACGACGCTTCCAATCTGCGCCAATGTGAGTTGAGCCTAAGGGAGTCACAACACTTATTAATGCGGAATGAGCCAGTCAAAAACAAAATTATATCTATGCAATAAGAGCAAAAAGACGTTATGCGTTTCTTGTCGGTGGTCCGAGCAGAAGCGACAAACGCAAAGTAGCTCCTTATACCTATATACCTTCACAGAACTTTTTGTGACTGGCTTAATGTACAAGCTCAATGACGTCTTCAGGATGCCTATGATTATTAATACAAAAAACGAACACTTAGAAAATCTTTTTCGACCCGGTGGGACTTAAAGCTTGCAGTTAAAGTGCTGTGAAGAAGGTTCTAAAATCTCTCACTAGATGTCACTATTTTTAACAGAAACGTAGAAGTATTTCGACAACTCGATAACTTGACCCGTTAGGTCAGTGTACAGTATGGTTGTACGTTCAAGTCCCATCGGGTCGAAAAAGTTTTTCTATGTGTTCGATCTTTGTATTAATAATAATAACTAGTGGAGTTATTTCACAAAAAAATCTCAATAATACATCTTCAGACGCGAAGACTTTATTTATGCCATTAGGCAAAAAAGGTGTCGTCTCTGCTGAAGCTAGTGCATGACAATGGCAATAGCATCCTGACGATGTTTGCCCATCGTATTTTTTTAATATCTAGTGACGAGACGAATAAGTCGCACACCCGACGGTGAGCTTACGCCTGTCCATAACAGTTGCAATGCCACTCGAAGCTTTAAATCGCAAAGACCAGAGGGCATTGCCACTGCACCAGTCACCCTGTGTTATAAGTTGACAAGTCCCATGTGTGTGTAATTTCAGCAGCACCCTTACCCTTCAAAAGCGGAACACAGTAATACTGACATTATTGCTTGGCGGCAGAAACAGGTAAGGTGACAGTACTACTGACGTAAAGATTAGTATTCATCAAAGTAAGTAGTGTATTATGTAATTTCTTAATGTTCGTATTATAATTATCATCTAATAAAGTCCTAATTAGTTATAATTGTACTAACATACTTTTCAGTTTTTCTTTTATAACTAACACCAGGTTCTTATAAGCTCTGGCCTGAATTAAACGACTTAATTATTATCGACATATCGTGTCGATAAGTAGGGTGACTCTCTAAATGCACGTCTCTACTTGAGACCCTACAACTTCATATGTCAGTCTCCTTGCTGCAATGGTCACATGCGTATCTATAAGGACTGTAACTCAAATCTTGAATTTTTAAATAATCTTTTTCTACGATGTTCATCTCGCATCGCCCTGTAGAGCTTGTGGCCGTTACAGCATCGTTTGCAAGCTCTTATTAATAAGCGAGGAAAGCGAGCGAATCTGATCGAAACTAACACAATGGGAGTGCCGTACTCAGCTAAACAAATATTGACGTACATTTTAAACAAATGCCCGGTTACACCAATCTATGTTAGGTCGCGGTTGAAGAGTTGTTAACAAATTTAAAACTGAAATAACAAACCCGCGCCCATAACGCCGAAGTTACGCGTAGTGGTGCAAAACAAACATTTTTAAACATAATTACACGCTTCAGACCCAAGGAAGACCTTCAGTTTTATATGAAAAGCGTATTTTTCGAGAGACCTTATGAACATTATACTTAGAATATAATAGTGCTACATTTTTAATGCCATATTATCATTATACTCGTAATGTACATTGGACGATTACGAGTACATAGGAATAATATTGTTTGGGTCTGAATCACTTCACATTTTATGTACCTCCGTTTAGATGTACGAGTACTATCTCCAATTCAAACATAATACTGGCCAGTATCGTAACATATTCCTTGTTTATTCTTTTTTCAAAATTAGTGACGCTCTTTTATTTCTTTCGTTTTGCTTTGCACGGGCAAAATAGCGGAAGAAAAAAGCAAAATGTTTAAAAATGAGCAACAAACTTTTCTAACTTCAAACTTTTTTACAAATATAATAAGAGCATTTCCTATTTCATGTTCGAAAACGTAACCATGGTCGTCTTTTATTTAGTACACAACGCTTATACGTAGATATCGTTGTAGATTGGTTGTATAGGCAGATTGCAATTCGTTGTTGTTCATGTTAAGATGTGTGCAGTCATAAGATGTATACATCTTAACATGACTGCATATACATATAACACTCTATTTAGAGGTAGGTCGTGCATAGCTATGGGGCCTTCACTGTGAACAACTAAAATACATATTCAACCCAAGCTTGATTAGTATGTAAACATGTTTTGTGGCACCAAACGCTTGTTCAAACTTTAGTGTTGCTATAGCCTGAGTTAAATCTGAGTTTATATTAAATCGTCATCTTAATGTCGATGTCTGAAGACCGCTTGCACTAACGAAATTTTTTGCTCGTTAAACATGCGTTTTGTAGAGAACACCTGATTCGGTGTTCGATGCACGGACTACAATGTGTTTTTATGCGGTTTGTGATTTTTATCTTAAACCATACATATCTATGGTTATAGTTTAAAAAATATATTATAAATAAATATCTATATAGGAATAATATTGTTTGGGTGGAATAATTATGTTCCGTTCCACCCACACGGAAGAAATGATATATCAAAGATACCAGCAAATTGATTTCAAATAAATGTCTTATACTTTCGTCCTTGAATTGTTACGGAAAGGAGGAAATTTAACTTAATTAATTGTTTGCCATTTACGTAACATTTAAACTATAATTAAAACAAGCTATAACCGATTGATATCACGTACACCAATCGATCTTCGCCCAAGTGGGCTCGAAAATATTGGCTCAATACCTTATTGAATAATCCACGGGCAAGAGATGGTACGATATGGCCCCGCCGACGTAAATTAATATTTTGCATGAGAAATTAATGTAAATACAGTAATTACTAAAAATTTTCCTCTTTTTGAGCATGTTAATAGGCATGGGAATAAGTTTTACTCGTTTATTTGTTTTAAAAATTATGAACATTGGGCTGGTAACTTTATAATAAAAAGTTTTATTAAGGCATGATTATATTTTAATAGCACAGGCATAATACATAATAACAAAAGCAAATTAATAAATATCATTTTTTTAAATACTTAATAATATTTAATATCAATAAAAAATCAAAAAAATAAACGCAATGCATAGTAGCGCCATCTTGTGACAACTAGGAGAATTTCTTGTAATACTGCATTTCTCTACACGCATTTCTTTTTTTGCATTATTATTATTAAAAAACGAGTAAAACTAGAATTTTACATTTCGTTTTGAAACAAGTGAGGCGATCATCAAAAAAATATTGGAATTATAGTGATACAGCTATACTATGAAAATATTTTTGGTATTTTTTTACTTGAGTTTCCGTTTTTTGTTTTTAAATATATTCTCTGTTCAAAAGAAAAATGAAACGTGAAAACCTTAGAAAAAAACAGAATTGAACAGAATCCTTATGTCAACGCAAACAAAACTATGTCAAAATTATTTCTAAATTTCATGTAAAAAACAAAAAAAAGATTTATTTCCTTACAATAATTTATGTGCAGGATTCCATGTGCTCCTCTTATATCTAGATTCAGCAGAGAATCGACGCGATGGCCGAGAAGTGAGTAATTCTTTTCTTTGTTATTCACACTGTTGTCAACATTTATGCATTGCTTATCATGAAATTGTGATTAATTTTTGTACTTACACAAGTTCGTAGTTTATTTGTAAACAGTTTTCACTTCCTATTCGGTATGGGAAGTGAAACAAAACTGATTTTTCTGCCGAAAATTGGCAAACACATACTTAATTTTTAAGGTCAACTGTGGTTTCTCGCGATTGACTGTGCGGTATAGCTAATTCGTTCCGCTATTCCTCTGTTGAGCGGAATTTAATTGTAAATGTCACAAACAATGATTTAAATAAAAATGACATTATATTGTTTTCATGGCGTATTCATCAAAGTACAATGTCTTAAATCACATACTTTACACACATTACAAATATATTAAATTTACAAAAACAAACAATACTATGGTCTAACGTTAACTGTTGTACTGTTTTCAGATTTTTAATACTGTAAGTGCATGATTTGACATTTTTCTAATTATTCTTGTTGCTTCAATTAATTAATTGAGATTGTATCATTCTTTCAATTAACAAATAGGAAAGATGGTCCATTGCTATAGTGCGTTAACCTTGAATCAGAATTTTGAAAATCACATAAATAAAGATCAATGTGGGGAAGTTTAACTTCATAACTGCCTGTGTGGCTGAATGGTTACCTTACTGGACTGCCACGCAGATGTCCCGGGTTTGATTCCCGGGCTGGGAGCAGTATTGTATGGCCTACATTTATGTCTCTCATGCATTTGTGTGTAATTCTGGTTGTCTATGTGTGTCCATGGCACCTGCAATGCTGGGCGTCCAGTGCGGGGCTGTAATGTGTGCGTTATTATTATAATATATGCCACAGTAATAGTTTAGTTTGCTTCTTTATTCTAGGATTTGCAAACTTAAGCACATAAGACCTGAAATGCCCTTATAGCCTTCTGCACTTGTGTCTGTCTCTGGATACTCTACACCAAGTAGTGGTTTCCATGGTTTTAAAAAATCATCATCACATTCACTTGTCTCTTTTCCTTTGTCCATTTCAAACCACACTAAAAATGCTTAATTATGTAGTTAAACCATTCACCTTTCTTATCATGAAAACCATAAAATGGAAAAGTGCAGTGTAATTCCCAACTAACAAGATATGTTTTTCTAAGCATATCAAAATGTTTAACAATCATGCGTCATCTGTAAATGCACACAATAATTTCCGTTACCTACATATATGTTTGTCGTATTCTTTTTATAGGACATTCATAAATGAGTGAAACAATCAAATTTTTATTGCATATAGGTCAAATAGCAGAACTAAAACAAATTATACAAGCTGTGATTCGTGTAATTTGATATGAAATAACGGAACAAAAATAACAACCACTATGTTTTAAATAGTATAATATTTAAGAATGTTTGTATTTTGTACAATCATAAAAATTTTGTTATTTAATTTAAGCACAGTCTGTTTGAATTTGCATTCATTGTCATCAACATACATAAGGACATTGTTGGGCACAAGTTTTCACTAAGGAGACAAGATGTTGTACATATTTAACAGGATTTGAAATTATCAATTAATTTTGTTTTCTTTTAATTATGAATACAAAGATCGAACACTCAGAAAAAATTCCTTCGATCTGGCCGGATTCAAACCAACGTCTTCTAACATACTGTGCCAGACAATATATCAACTAAGCCTTTATTTTCTTTGTTAAATTATCCATTCTGTCATATCAAAATTTGTATTTTACTTTGCGTAACAATAAAGTGTTTAAATAAATAATAAATAAATTCTGATTCATACTTTTCTCTCTTTAATTTTTCACTAAAAATGACAAAACATAAGAAAACTGAACAAATAAAAAATAAACATGAAAAAATCTTTACAAAAACGATTTGGCTTGTGCTTTTTTGAAATTGATATTTGACATGTTTGGTTAAGTCTCTGATATAAACACATGGCGTGGTATTGCAACTGCAACTGGTAGCATTTTGTTGTTCTAATTTATTTTAGAAATATCAAGATGAGCGCGGCCGTTGCATCCCCCTCCATGCACACTCTGCATAGAGGGCTTTCAGTGGCAACTAAATTGAAAAAGTGTTTATTGTATAGAGCATGACCCATTAGGGCGGCAATTAGAGAGTGAAGCTCTTGCCTTTTAAGTTTAATTAATTTTCGAGATAGACTGGTGTAGAGCGTTAGGAGTGCTTCTCTTTTCCTGTCTACAAACCATAGGGGTAGTCCATGTGTTATTATGAAAAGATTTTGTATCTTTGTGTATAGTTGTTCTGGACCATTGGTAGGGGAGGGACACTATATATTCTGTCCTGCATCATCCATCTCTGACCCTTTTTTGGCTAGTTCATAAAATAATACCAAGATATCATTGATAATTATCACTTCGTACCCTGGTATTTGTGTGGCCTATTCCACTAGTCCCTATGAGCTGTCCCTCCTGATAGAGACGTAATTGCAGTTGGACTTAGTTGACAACTCTCTCCCAATGGCCAAGCCTCAAAACCAGCTTGATGTTTTTGAAGGCTTATGAAAATATTCCCATGCGCAGGTTTCTTGTCTATAATATCCTTCATCGTTATAGCAAATGCATGTAATTAGCTCACAATTGAACTGTGACCTACTTAGGAGTAACATCTTCCATGTCCTAAGTTTGGCTTCCATTGGTTTTACATAACAATCGAAGATATTATGTAAGCTGACCAACGTGATAAGTGTGACTACATGGCTTAATTGATATATTCAATAAAATGCCAAATAATATAAAAGTATTGCTGATAAATCTGATGGTATAGGAATTTAAAAATGACTTTTGAATTACTTAACAATTTGTAAAATATTAACAATTTACATTACAATAACATAACTTTGAATTTCCATGCATACTAGTGGTAACATATGCTATATTTATCTGTGACAAATTCGTTTATAAACTGTTTATTTATCCATTCTAACGCAAATAAAAAATCATCATAAAGTCAGGGATACAGAATCAATAGAACGCAGTCCAATATAGAGATAGAAATAGCCATGATATATTTACCTAAACTACTACAACTAGTACCTTCCCTAAAAACCCGGAATGATTAAAAATGTAAAATAAGAACAAGATAGTTATAATTACAAATATTTTCTTCTGAATACTAGTAAAGTTACACATCAAAAATATAGAAAACAAAATTCAATATAAATACATAAGATATCCGAGGAAGGTATGATCTATGCTATTAACGTGTGCGCACTACGTCCAGAGTGTTCATTATTGGTGAGTGTCGATTGATGATTAATTAGTGGAATTTTAACCGACTTCAAAAAAAGGCGTAGGTTCTTTAATTCGTCTTTTTTTATGTATGTTACGCCATAACTCGTTTGTGAATCGATTTTAGTGATTCTTTTTTTGTTGGAAGGGGATGTACCTCATATTTGGTCCCATTTAAATTTGGAGAAAACATTCCACATAAATGACTTTTGAGGTCGGTCTTTTTAGTACTCTGTACTGTTTTGTTGCTGTTCATTATTGGTAATTTAGAAAAAAATCTAGTGTTTTTTATTAATAATAATAGCTTTTTTATGAGACATACTACAGCGAATGACAGATATATCTGTCAAGTAAACTAATCACTACTCATATGTTTAAAAACAAAACTTCTTTTCTAGGAATCGAATCGGATTTAGTGCACGTGCACAAGCGACATCCGAAATAGTTACGAGTTTTCTAGGTTTGTATAGTCTCGTATTCAAAACGAATGCGAATAGGATGTAGTTCCCAAACGTGCTGTCTATTCCGATATCTGGCAATAACTGATGAAAAAAGGCGTCAGATAACTTTTTGTTCCAAATCACACTAGAACTATAAAACAGCACTTATCTGTTTATGGTTCAAGGATTGATAGCTGATGGAATGTCCAAACAGTAACTTAAAATAAATTTAATTAATAAAAAAATAAAAATAATCTTAAACGCCTAAATAGAGATGATAAATTGATGATAAACATATTAACGCCTGCAGCTGGTTACGCAAATCACATTCTATATAAGTTGTGAAAATTACTTCCATCTTGCTTATCTTCCTACAAAGATAACCCATATTCTTGTTAAGATAGTTATTTCAAGTGCCTCCATGGCCGAACGGTTACCATGCCGGACTGCCACGCACAAGCCCCAGATTCGCTTCCCGGACCGGGTGAAATATTTGTATGGCCTACATTTACTTCTCTCGTGAGTTTGGGTGTAATTTGTGGTTGTCTGTGTTTGTCCATGGCACCCGCGACACATGGTTTCCCTAGTGCGGGGCTATGTTGAGTGTGTTCGTTATTATTATTATTATTTGAAAGTAACTCTACAATAAGAAACAACAGTTTTTGACTAGTATACATTTTGCATATGGACTAAATATTAAGTATCTAGAATGGTTATATAGGCCAATACTAATACTACGTTGAAAGTAAAACTTTTTTAATATCAGTAATCAATGAATTTATGTACATCATAAATATTAATAAAATATCCATTATCACAAAATTTTTCTTGATAATCAGTAACTTATAATATTGTGTATACCTGTATAAATATTAAGTACTTCATTTATTTCTTGATTTGTACTTATTTCTAGCGCAATAGTTAATTTAAATCTTAAGTATCACGTTTGACCTTATACGTGGTCTTAATTGCAATTAGGGGATGTGTGTCGGATAGAGTGTTAAATATTGTCATGAGCACCCCATTAGTGATGAGGTCTATAACCGGCGCACTTCTATGCGAGGTACTGCCTCTCATTACGAGGCGACGACTTCCCACAGAAGCGTCACACCGCTACTTGCATTGACATTGCAAGGCCTACATTAAGGCCTGTAACACTCGTTACAGGCTTTAATAGAAACGATATAAAATTTACTTGTCCAAACGTTATAATTTTCTACTGAAGTGCTAATGTAGATTAATCATTTCTAGACTTTCGTTTTAGTATAATATTGAAATGCAATATGGTCAATTTTCCTCATTAAAGTTTCTATTAAAAAAAAATACACGCATTAGTGCTTGAGTAAAAAAAAATGGTTGACGCTAGTGAATTATGAGAAGAGGGAAAAATATTGTGATTGCTACTAATTAGAGTTCAGTATCATATCAGACCCCACAAGATTTTATGTTATATAATTGTACAATAATTGTACGTTATACATTTGTTTATAAAAGATAACAATTATGCAATATGCAGTTGTTATCTTCTCTATATGTATGAAAATTAATGTTTTTAATTAACGTTACATTAAATATTGTCGATTACGATAAAACTTTCTTGAGTAATTGTGAACCCACACCTAAAAAGTTTCTGAGTTAATCACTCAGAAACTTCCTACTCCTGGGTTATCTTATAAAAAAACTGTTTTTTTAATATTGATTTTATTGTGTATCGTGCGTGATGCATTACTAAAGTCGGTATTTTTCGAAGACGGAGTGAAATGACATTTAGTAGGGTGGCCAGTTTTCTTTAAATTTTAAATAAGTAGTTATGTTGTTGTTTTTTTATAACATCAAGTGACGGGACGAACAATTCGTGCGCCTGATGGTAAGCTACACGCCTATCCATAACAGTTACAGTGCCGCTTAGAGCTTTGAATTGCACTGGCACTGGCACTACCACTGCGCCCGTCACCTCGAGACATAAGTTGACAAGTCCCATGTACCTGTAATTTCACCAGCGCCCTTACCCTTCAAAACCGGAACACAGTAATGCTGACATTACTGCTTGACGGCAGAAATAGGTAAGGTTGTTGTCGACAGTTATGTCGATAGATTGTGAAAGAACATAAAATTTTGCCAAAAATGACTGAATTGTGAATTTTATGACTTCCTAATGATTGCTCATTGCGTTTATTGCCTTCTTTATTCTTATTTTGACAGTTGGCGCACTAATATCGAGATCAATTTTTATTCATAAACATTTCATGCCGGATTTGATTATCTATGTTAAATTAAAATGAAAAACTTTGAAATATGTCTCCTCTTTGTATTTTTCGTAAACATAGTTCTAAATACAGTATATGTATGTTTGAACTTACAAACATTGGCAATTCAGATGAATTTGTGCCCAGCAGTTGGCCTAATAATGGGTCGATGATGATTCAAGTTAAAGAAGTTGAGTTATTTAGAGCATGAGCGTAACTAACGTTCAGTCGATAGTCGATAGGATATTTATCGACTGCAATCACTAGTTACTTGCTAGCAGTGAAATACTTTTGCGCAATGAACCGTAATTTTACTCCATCTTCAAAAAAAGACGGAACATAATTTGTTATATTTATTAATACAAAAACTGAATACGAAGATCGAACACAAAAATGTTTCTTCGATTTAACAGGACCCGAACAGCGTCTATATGCCAATCTATGCTCTACTACGAACTGAGCTATATATTGAGTCAACAACCTTACGAATTTCTCTATGCGTATGTTACTTCTCTATATTCTCTCTATCTTTGTTTCTTGTTCTACATATGTGTAAATAAATTTGACATGTATTTATTGATTTAGATCCGCTGAAGCGAGCCCCAGCGTAGCCTCCACTCTGTCTTTCGAGAGCAGTTCCGGCAACTGGTGGGACTCATGGCTATCTTCGGCTAAGAATAAGGTCAGTTATTATCAAGAAAAGTTAATAAGCAAAAGTATATTTACTAGTGATGAATGAGACTCGTGAGCATTTTACAGGAATCGACTCTAAAATTAAGACTGGAGGTTCGAGTTTTTATTAATGAGACTTCGTTGTTATACTACCTGACTCAACGACTCGAGATGTTTTTAAAAAACAAGACAAACAGGCCTTAGTCGTGCATTTATTTAAAAACAGCTCAAGCTCTTAGGCTCAATTTACATTGCCGCGGAACGGAATGGAATGAAAGCGTCACTGGAATGCTCGAGCGTTGTAATATTTCGTTGACGTTTGACGTCACACTGCGCCTGCCTTCGCGACACTTCCTGCGGATTCGCCGTCGCTTAGGCAACTGTGAAATTCCCGCGAACGCGCGAGAATTCTCCGGAAGACGCGCGAGAATTCTCCGGAAGACGCGCGACTTTATTTTGACTCAAATCTAGTTTGTATGTTACACAATTTACATTATATTTGTTTTATTATGTACAATTTCGTTGCAAAAATTACCATCCACTCCGTTCTACCGCAATGTAAATTGAGCCTTAGGCTTATATGCAAGGGAGTTATATCTCTTTTATATCTTATTGGACCTGAAGTTATGAAAAAAATTAAGAACTAGTTTTTAAAACATGAACAAAAATAAAAATCTACTAAGATTTCCCTAAATACGTGCGCTCCGTCTGAAATACGCGCGTAACGAACGTAACCAAGGAGTTCCTAGTACCTCGACTCGTGCGGAGTCTGGCGTATTCAAATTCAAAATATTTTATTTCACCAACATTTCAGCATAGTATACGAGTCCAAAAATGAAATTAAAATAAAATAAAACATAACATTTTAAAACTCAATACATTAAAGTAAAATAAATTTAAATTAAAGAATATATATTATTAGTTCCATACAATGTACAAGAGTCGTGGGTTTCAACCGCTACCCATCTATGTGCTTGTCGCATGCAAGCGGATTCTCTGGTGCAGCAGCGAAGAGTTCCACCGGTCAATAAAGACGTTCAGGATGTTGTTGGATGATCTAAGCAGAATCTACTGCACGCGAATTACGTGCGTATTTTAACTCGCGTGATGCTTGTAGACGCAATGTATAAGCGTCTAGTACCTCGCCGACAATTCGTATTCATACACGCGAGACAATTCGCGGCGCATTCGCTCCTTCTGGACGTCTTTATTCTATTATTAGTCTTTAATCGATTTGTATTTTTTTTTTAAAAGATAACTCTCGATTGAATGGAAGAAAATTGCATTACAAAGCCATAACAAGTCTTCACCGATTTGAAGGTTACTTTACGATGTTCATTGCCATTTTGAACTGCACATGAATGGAAATAATCTCTTAACAAGAGTAGTTATCCAGTTTTAATAAATCGATATATTGTTATCTACTATGCATATGATAATGATAAATTGCCAAAGCCCCGGAAGGGAAGTGCGATCATGTGACAATGTTTACGTTTTATGTAATCCATTGTTATGAAATAATATCTTCCTATTATACACAAAGTTAAACACACTTAACATACAACTCACTTTAAAAGCAGTTTCTGTGGTCTGTGGTCCAAATAAAAGTATTGTTTTTTAGCTTTTTTTACCATTATTTCCAAAAGTTTACTATCATTGCTAAAATATATTTTATTTAAATATAAGTTATTTTACTATTATATCCAAAGTCACGTTGTATCGAATAAAAGTTTTGTATTACTGTTTTTTTACTATTATTAAGTACCAAAATGTATTTCGTCTCAATAAAAGACTTACTTTACTGCTTTCTATACTCACGAGACTGCCAGCTCTAAAAAGCTGCATTCTGAGTTGCTCTATTCATCTGTTCTCTATTTAATACAGATACGCTATACATACTTATACAATATACTCCATTTACAGTGCCGTGGAATGGAATGGAAGCAAATTTTTGTTACTAAAGCACAATGAACTTCCGGAAAATTTTAGCACTGTCTCGCGAATTCCTGCAGATAACGTATCGTTTACGTTACAAACTTTTAAAGTTTACTTATTTATGTATTGTATAGAAAAGCCAACATGATGCATGTTGAAATACTTGCTAAAGTGTACTTAGTATTGTATAATCTAAATTTGCACGTGTTAATAAATCAAAAGTTGCACATCAGTGATGTTTCTAGGGGTTAGGTCTAATTAATACTTAGTACTTACAATAAATTTAATGGTTTTTTTATATGAATTGCTTTCTGCTACTTATCATGTTACCACTTACACTTACAAGCAAGTTTTTTTGAGAGTTTTGACTACGGGTGGATGTTGAAATACTGGCTTCATATTCTGTAATCAAATTTTGTATTTTTTCTAAAGCTTGCGTGTCATATCGTCACTACAAATTAAATCACTAGCTAGTAATAAACGTTTTTCCAAATTTCTCCACGAAAATACCACAAGGAATACACAACACTAGCAATCATATATTACGGTTATAAAGTTTAAAGGTGGTGGTAAAAAGATATACACCATACTTATTGGCAAAGTTCATTATGCTACGTACAATTCATTCATTGCTTCTATTCCATTTCGCAGCATTGTTAATTGAGCCGTAGCTTAAAATTTTAGTATATCCGTTACTGCGACACGTGTTTATAAGTTGATGATGTTAATCGACCTACTAAAAATTAGAATGTGGGGTCCCTATTATTAAAAAACTACAGATTAATTTTCAGTTTAGTTGCGATGATTGAACCAGTATAAAATGTTGAATCAAATACGCTATTATTGAAACGGTTATGCGCACAAAATGGGGCATTTAATAGTTCACGCTTACTTACTGTTATTATGGAAATTCCTTATCATAATTCGTCACTTGAATAAAGGAGTCACCGCACTTATTAACTTGGAATTGGCTTGAGCCGGGCAGAAAAAGTTTTAAGTCCACGTAATAAGAGTGAAAAACCGCTCGGGTCACCATCGCGACACTTACGCCTTTTTTATTGCATGGACATAAAACTGTCTGACCGGCTTAATGCGATTCTCTGTCGGTAAGTGTGGTAACACCCTCTATCTAACATTAGACAAACTATTTAAGTTTTGTTGAATATCATGATGGTGAAACGTCCTGACATCCAATAAAACTTAATTACAATTCGAGTTCTTAGTTAATTACAATTATTGAAGTGGCATCTCTATTCAGCGGCTGGTTAACTTTAAAGGTACGTCTCTGAGTGAAGAAAAGCTTCCATAGATTTTTCAAAGATGGCGTTACGGCAAAAACTCTTTAAAAACCAAAATGAAAAATTTCGTCGGGTCCGTTGGTTCGTTCCGTTGCTTTAACGTCTAGCACGGTTTGCTTGGAGACGTTGGTTCGGATCCAACCGGATCGAAGTGAATTTTTTGTATGTTAAATTTTTGTTTAATAATTATAATTGTACAAATTTTTCAAAGTCCGCTGAATGCCGCCCTAAAGTGCTTATGTATGTATATAGAATGTATGTCTATGTATATCTATGTATATGGAAATCAACACAAACACTCAATAATATAGTAACAAAATCTAAATCTAGATTAGATAAAACAGTTCATCTACCTGTAAACAACTAGGTCGTTGGCATCCGCACCATGTATCACTGCCAAACATGTGACTCATTAACAAACGTCATTGAGGTTATTTTACTTAAAAAAATCAATATTATGTAAACTAAAATTAAATATTCCAAATACTAGTATTTGCTAAAATAAATACTAGTATTAGTAATTGCTAGCAATTCATCATACGATTGAACATTTTTTATTTTTATTGAATATCATTATGTTTTTACTACCTATTGATATTCATCTATTTTTAACCGACTTCAAAAAAAGGGTGTTCTCGATTCGACTGTATTTTTTTGTGTATATTACGCGATATATATACGTATCTTGTGAACCGATTTTGATGATATTTTTTTGTTGAGGGTACCAGTATTGGTCCCATTTAAATTTGAAAAAAATATTCCACCTCTAAGGATGGCATACGGGGGGAATGAATCCGGTTTCGCGCACTTTCCGGTAACCAATTTCAATAAAACTTTCCAAATATATTATATAAATATATGTAATTCCACGAACTTTTGAGGTCGGTTTTTATAAAACGTTACAATTATTTGTGAAAAATACTTCATTAGTCTGGGTAAAAATAAAAAGATCAATAAAACACAATTAATCTATGCTATGTAGAATGTGTGCGTTATTTATTTATTAAAAAAGTAAAAAAATAAAAAAAATCATTCCTGCGTTCCGACTGGACACGAACCAGCGACTGCTGTCTCGTTACCGCTCTGTTAACGGAGCTACGAATCGAGTCAGCAGATATAGATTTCGGTCTATTCCACTAGTCCTTACCAGCTGTCCCCACCAGGGGGGAAGTTTAGTAGAATTAGCCATAGATTTTAAGGCTATCGTGGTAATTCACTATGATTATCACAAATTACAGGTTTCTTACCACGACAAGGATTTCTTTTAATTTTCCCTATATTTCATGTAATCATACACGCTCCATGGTCACGGGTTGACTGGCCAGCGGCAGATGACAGGCCTCCACCTCTTGCAAAGAGCCCGAAACGTCGGTTTGTTTGAAAGTACAAATATACGTGATTTAAATCCGAAGAAATAGTTTATATAGATTATACCATCATTATTCACTCATACAGGCAAAGGCACCTGGTTAAGTAAAGAAAAACTTTCGTAGATTGCTAACAGATGACACTACGGCATAAACAAAAAAAAATTTTATTACTTACTCACTAACAATAGATTAAGATATTTGTAATACTAACCAATGGATCATAGATATCCGAAATAAAAATTTTTCAATTTCAATAAAAGTCGTTAAAAACCAGAAACAAAGATCTGCAACAAGCACATAGAAAAGGCCTGCTGGTTCATTCTAACTCAGTTGGGAGAGCGTCAGCCACACTATGCTGAAGGCGCTGGTTTGAAGCCAGCTGGATTTTTTTTAATAGCTGAGTTGGTAAGAACTATACTACGGTGCAGTATGGTCGTGCGTTCAAGTCCCATCGGGTCGAAAAAGTTTCTCTATGCGTTCGATCTTTGTATTAATAATAATAATAAAAACTAATGGAGTTATTTCCCAAAAAAAATCTCAATAATTTATTTTATTTATTTTTACTTACACATTTATTTCAGACCACATGACCCATATAATATATACCTTAAGGACTAACATACATACAATGTAATATGATAATAAAATAAACTAAACAAATCATCTACACGTATCACACTTGTCGGCGACGTGTGGCGCAATCTGGTGTCAGGTAACCGGCCGTGGAATCGCCTATGTATGACAGACACCCTTAGGCCAAAACTCTTCTCTCATAAAGGCCGACAGATGTTCGGTCGGCACACCACAAACGAATTGAAATTTACGTTGTGGCGGGACTCCAACCGCTCGACCCTCAGGGTGTGTTTGGCTTTTAGCCTGATGTACTCCACTATCTCCTCAGATTTCGTATAGTAATGTAGTCGCGACAGGTACAGCAGCGTCGTCGGTGTTGCCGAACGGAGCAAAAAGTTCGATCCTGGCGGTGCCGTGCCACACAGGTTACGGCTGGTGGGCTTCCTCTTCCTCTTCACCACCTTTGTGAAGCCGTCCTCGTCGCATTGATCCGTCTGCCTCTGTGGTTTTGCAACTGCGGAGACAGGCACACGGGGATTACTTTTACTCTTAGTCGATTGCCGCCTCTCGAGTTTCGATGTGGCGGGTCGGCTGGTAGAAGCGGCTACAGCGGCTACTAATAATACATCTTCAGGCGCGAAGATATAACTTTATGCCATTAGGTGAAAAAAGGTGTCGTCTCTGCTGAAGCGAGTGCGGGACAGTGGCAATGACATCCTGAGGATGTTAGCCCATCGTATTTTTTTCTATTTTTTTTTTTATAATATTAACGAGACGTACAAGTCGTGACTGGTGATAAGCTACATGCCTGTCCACAACAGTTGCAGTGCCACTCAAGAGCTTCAAATCGCAAAGATCTAAGGAGCTGCCACTGTGCTTGTCACCTTGAGATATAAGATGACAAGTCCAATGAGCCTGTAATGTCACCAGCACCCTTTCCTTTCAAAACCGGAACGTAGTAATACTGACATTACTGCTTGACGGCAGAAATAGGTAAGGTGGCAGTACTTCCCTGGACGAACTCTTTCACAAGGAGCTCTACTGCTACTAAATCTGAACAGAAATCTAGCAACTACGGGTCCCTAATTAAAAAGTTTTAAATGTTTGGTTAAATGTATATAAATTTACACCTACAGCAATTAAATTTTAACTTTGGTACTTGGTACTTGGTGCAACGGGCTGGTGTCCGCAACTCGACGACAAAGCGACTATTTTGCGTGTGTAAATTTTAACTGTTTTTTAATTTTAACTTGTTACTATTTAAATTTTTATTGAATTGATATTCAATTATTTTTATGTGAAATTACTCCATTACTTTGGTATAATTACTTTTGTACAAAGATCGAACACTCAGAAAAAATTCCTTTGATCCGACTGGATTCGAACCGACGTATTCTAGCAAACCGTGCCGCTATACCAACTAAACCACGGGACGAACCAGCGGACCTCACGAATTTTTGTATGTGCTTGTTGTCGTGTTTTTGTATTTATTTGGTTTTTCAACGACTTTTTAGCCGCAGCGCCATTACTAGTTATTTATTATTAGTTATTACTTAAGGTGGGTTATTACTTGGTGTACACTCGACTTATTGGCTTGGTGCAGCAAGCGAACAACTAGCTAGCTACAGGTGAACACTGAAAAATCAGCAATGCTAAGTCTTTAACCTTTTTGTCCACATCACTCAATTGTCTTTTTCTATTCGTTTTTCAATTATTGTGTTTCTTATGTTTTGTGGAGAAATAAATATGTTTTTATTTTTATTTTATTTATTTATTAAATCGAAGGAATTTTTCTTGGTACTTGATCTTTGTATTTATAATTAACATACTAGTGGACTTATTTCACGAAAAATAATTGAATATCATGGTAATAAAACATTGTGATATGTAATGAACTTAATTACAATTATCATTATAATTATTTATTTCTTAAATTTATATTGCAGTCGGCGGAAGTATATTCGATGGTGAAGAAAGACTTGGACGAAATCGGCACCGCGGTCAAGAGTGAGGCGAGTCATGTCTTTAGCACCACCTCCAATGTCATGTCAAAGACGTTCAAGGTACTGCACATTTATCAGCTTCAGTGAAAGCACAGACTCTCTTCCATATTCAGTCTAACCCATAGACTACTTCCTTCAAGACAAGGTCAGCGCTATCAGCGCACTTCCTGGCTGAACACTTTTTGTAATCATCTTATTGTTTTTTATTTCGTATTATGTTATAGTCTGTCGTTTTTGAAGGCTGTGTAAAATGGCATTGACATTTCATATAATTTTAAGTGATCATGTAGTTGTTGTTAACAATTTTTTTTAAATAACTCACAATACAGATGTTTCTTGCAAAAATTGATCTTCTTTCACAATCTATCGATGTAATAACTACTAACTGCCTCTGTAACCGAACGGTTACTATGCCGGACTGCCACGCTCGAGGTCCCAGGTTCGATTCCCGGGCCGGTAGAAATATTTGTATGGCCTACATTTATTTCTCTCGTGAGTTTGGGTGTAATTTGTGGTTGTCTATGTATATCATTACTACTTGGCAGCAGAAGTAAGTAAGGTGGCAGTACTTCCCTGACACTACTGCTACTGATTGAATTTATTTCCCTAAATGAAAAAATAAGTAATCATATTTTATTGAGTTCTTAGGTTTTTGCGATTGTTACACATAGGAAATGAAACTATTTTTACGGATTTAAATCGCGTATATTTGTTTTTTCAAACAAACCGACGTTTCGGGCGCTTTATAGGTCCCATGGTCACGGTTGACACGGTCATGGTCACAGTCAACCCTGACCATGGAATCTGTAAAGGGCCCGTACGTCAGTTTGTTTATATAAAACAAATATACGCGATTTAAATCCGTAAAAATAGTTTCATTTCCTGAACAAATTTTTTTAGTTTTTCTTTATTTTCTGCTGTGATTTTTTTAGGTTTTTTACGGGATTATGCTTCAAATTTCCTTATAAACAATGCAGTAATATATTACAATAACTATATTATTGTAGAAATACAATAATAAAGTTAGTTTAGTATTACCACGGACCAAACCCTGAATAGAGACCATTTTGGATCACATTATTTTGTTACTAAGCTTTCCTTTATGTCATTCCATAAATATATAAAGTTATAAACGGAAAGAGCGTTTTAAAAGAAAACCAATCGCGTCTTCCAACTGAATAATATCTAAAATGTCCAGAACGAATTCATATGTAATATCCACTATACACAATTTGTCATGGTATAGCTAGCTAGGTTTGCGTGAATTATGATTTTCGTTCGCATTGTTGTAGTCACATCGTCCAAACTTAAATCATCTCTTAGTGGTCGGCTATTTGGATGCTTTTAGGGTGCCTTGAAATTAGACGCTTATAGAAGCGGTGCAGTGGAAACACTGTGCCACTATAGCCACGCTACTACTAATTTTCATACAAATTTAAAAGTGCGGTTGCAAGCCACTATAGTGACGCGCGCCACTTTTTATTTTTATTTAATAGTTTATTGTACAGGAAAAATTAAAATTAAAAACAAAAGGTTCTGCATATTTCTAATAGAAATTTCTTCCTGCAGACCTAAATACAGGACACTATGACTAAAAGAACGGGCATATGTGCACAACAAAACAAGGAAAAAAATAATATAATAATATTAAATTGTTATAAATTATATAAATACTTAGATAAATACATATTTTATAATATAATACCTAAGATATGGATGGAATAGTAGATAAATAATGCTCTTTAACTCTCACTTTAAAAATAGCTAACGATTTACTTTCGTGAACAGTAATAGGAAGTGCATTCCAAAGTCTGACCGCATGAACAGTGAAGGAGTGAGAATAGAAACCAGAATTGAAGCCTGGAAAAGATAACTGGGACCTAACAAGAGAGCGACAGGGTATATCCTGGGACCTAAAGAAGCTGAAACGCTCTGTCAAGTACCCGGGAGACGCAGGGTTATGTAAAATATTGCAAAGAATGGAGACAAAGAGCTACTACTCAACTGCCATTGCAATTTTTTGGTATTCTACTCTTCAAAGGCGAGTCGATGCATAGTAATTTTTAGTAGCAGTAGAGCTCCTGTGAAAGAGTTCGTCCAGAGAAGTACTGCTACCTTACCTATTTCTGCCGCCAAGCAGTAATGTCACCATTACTGTGTTCCGGTTTTGAAGGGCAAGGGTGCTGGTGAAATTACAGGCACATGGGACTTGCCAACTCATGTCTCAGGGTGACGAGCGCAGTGGTGCCCCTCAGATCTTTGCAATTTAAAGCTTTGAGTGGCACTGTAACTGTTATGGACAGGCGTGTTCGCTTACCATCAGGTGCACGACTTGTTCATCCCGTCACTTGATGTTATAAAAAAAATGGTAATTATAGTAAGGCAAAATCAATCGTTAATGAATGAATGAATGAATGAATGCCATCACTTACATTCCACGAACACTATTGATTTAGTAGCAGTAGAGCTCCTTGTGAAACAGTTCGTCCAAGGTAGTACTGCCACCTTGACTATTTTTGCCGCCAAACATTAATGTGAGCGTTTCGGTTTGGAAAGGTAAGGTTGCTGATGACATTAGACACATGGGATTTGTCAACTTACGTATCAGAGTGACAGGCACTGCCACTTGCTCCTAAGATCTACGTGATTTAAAACTCTGAATTTAACTGCAACTGTTATGGATAGGCGTGTCGTTTACGATTAAGCAGCCGTGGTAGCATAATGGGATGGAGTCGTGGGTTCGAATCCGAACTTGCACCTCTGAGTTTCTCGGAATTCTTTAATTTGAAATTTATCATGAACTTTTCGGTGAAGGAAAACATCCTGATGAAACCTGCATGTTGAACAAGATTCACAACGCTCGGAAAACATGTGAAGTCCCCAACCCGCATTGTGCCAGCATGGCGGACTATGGCCTAAACCTCATCTCAAAGAAGACCCGTGCCCAGCAGTGGGACGTATACCGTTTATACCAGGCGCACGACTTCATCGTCCCGTCACTAGATATTGTTAAAAAAAACAAATTAAGTAGTCTCAATGGAATTACAATGAGCAGTGGTTTTAACAAAATTAGCAGCCCTGGTCTTTCTTTAGGACGTCCACCAACTTACCCGTTCGCACTCACTATATAATTGTGTTTCGTCAATTGTGTCAATCTTCTTTCACTCATCCTACAATTTTAATTTAAATGTATTGTATGCATTACACATTACAGTTCTGAATCGAACTATATACAGGCTTACTATTTAACTGAGTCGGTTCCTGAGGTAGCTGCGCGGTGCGGGAGGAATGATAGTTTACGTCACAGTTATGTCGCACTGCACACGGGATAATTTCAAAGAGATTTTTCTGACGATATTCAGTAACAAGTTGATTGAAAAAAGTGGTGGAGGAAAGGGAAGTACTACCACCTTATCAAGCAGTAATGTGTACAGTATTATATTCCGGTTTGGAAGGGTAAGGGTGCTGGTCAAATTGCGGGGACATGGGACTTGTCAACTTACGTCTCAGGGCGCAGTGGTAGTGTTTAGTAGTAAGGTTTGATTTAAAGCTTTGAGTGGCACCACAACTGTTATGGATAGGCGTTTCGCTTACCACCAGGCGCACGACTTGTTCGTCCCGTCACTTGGTGTCATAATGAAACTAACTATTTAATTAATAATTGAAAGGAATAGACAAGCCTTTTTTTTTCAATCAACTTTTTATTGAATTGAAATTATTCCGCGTGGAGTGCGACGTAACTGTCACGTAAACTGTTACTCCTCCCTCACCTCGTAGCTACCTCAGGAACCAACTCTGTTAAGCGGTAGGCCTATACAAAACTTTTTCTTCCGAAATTTTAATTTCCGGTCCAATCTCGCGAAATCCGCACTTAAGTAAGTGACTTAAGATATTATGTGTTTTTTTTTTCAGTTGGATGTGCCAGAATCGCCCGCGAATGTTATGAAGAAAAGCATTACCAGTTTTATTGGTAAGCGCATTCCAAAGTAATATTAATTTATAACAGTAACTCTGTTTGTTTGTCTGTTACATTTTCGAGTTAAAGCGCTGACCCAATATTGGTGAATATTGGTATAGAGCTAGATGAGACCTAGGTGAAGGACATATGGTACTTTTTGTCACAAAAATAAATCTTAAAGGGGTGAAAGTTTGTATGGAGAACCATTAAAACTATGAAAATTAGTATAATACAGTATTCTACGCGACGAAATCGCGGGCAACAGCTAGTATAATATAGAATGACAAAAGAAAGACAACAATAATAATTGTTTTATTACAACAACACTTGTAAAGAATACAAATGATATTGTATTGTCACGATATTTTCATTACAAGTGTACGGATTGCTTTTGTGAGGATTGTGAAATTAAATTAGTCAGAATTCTGTTGATCATTCTGTTGATCAGATTTAATGTAGTTGTCGTAACTAGCATTAAATTTTTTAACGTATTTTCGATTTAACACTACGTCCTGAGTGTCAAAAAATATATATTTATATAAAAAAGTACATACGACGATTAGTGGAGAACGTTCGCTTTTAAAAGCTGAGTAAGATCGTACGTCTTAAAATAGTATAAGACAAGCAGTGTAACTTCATACAAATGTAGCAGCGTGGTTTGTATGTGTGCATGCCTGCAGCCGCCGTGTGGACGCACACATTCGCAAAATTTCGGTACACTTTAGTTTGCAAAGCGCAGGCCGCACGCGACATTCGTTATACCTGTAGTTGAGAGGTAAATGACGTTAAGTATATATTTTGGCACTTATAAATGTTTTTAATAACATTGCCTTAGAATGTTAAAAAACGCCCAATGGTAAAAGAGATTAAGTCCTATCATAGTTTGTTTTTTATCACAGTTTTTATTGCGTGGCTTATTCCACTATGGCCATGATTCGAGTCTTTGAAATTTGACTAGTCAGGTAAAAAGTCGCTATTTAATCGGTTCTTGGCGCAAAAGACTAGATTTAGTCGATGCGATGTGGATGTTTTACTGTTCACTTTCGAGAACCAAAGCACCTAGCTTAGTAGATCTGATTGCACTAAAAGTCTTGATTTAGTCAGTTTTAGTCGTAAAAAATAGATTTAGCATTTTTGCCGTTTTGAAGTTATAAAAGTGGTTTACTGTCCACGCTGCCTAATAACGTTATTCCGGCAGCATCGTTTTTTATTTTTTTATTTGTTTTATTTTGTATACGTAAATAGTTAACACAAACATGTCATATGTTTGCAGGTCAAGTGAGCACAGTCCTGAGTCCAGAACCGGACGACGAGGACGACACCGAAGTCATCCTTTCTTCCGGTGATACCACCATGCTGTCCACGTACAAGGTAAAACTATAACGTATACTTTTATCCATTAGGTACAATTTCAATTTGATCGAGAAGGAATTGTGATATAAATCTGCAAATTACTACATAAATATTTAAAGAATTGGGTAGAGGCAATTTAATGCACTATTTAAACACAATAATGCAATGGTTTTCAAAAGTTTTGTCGGTTATTATACTTTTTTATTATAGGTCTAATTTGAAAATAAAAAAAAAACGATTGTCATTTTCTTCATTCATTTGTTTTAATTTCCTACTAATAGAGATTTGTCGAATGTTTCAAAGCATACAAGTTCAGAGAAGACAACCTCAAATGGCTTTGGTTGACTCCGCACAACATTGAAAGTGTTGAATCGATCACTTAAGAAAAAAATACAGTAAAATGACAAAAAAAAACACAAACTTACCTCGAAACTTTAATATACATTTTTGAAATGGCTTTAATTTAAATTTTTTTAATGTTCACAGAAAGAATTAGAAGCCCTCCAGCGCGTAGACGCAACATTCATAGTGCCAGCATACAGTCCTGAGTTCGAAGCGTGGCGTGCTAGTCTGGAACTTTCAGACGCTAGTGTGATTACGCCCAGTGCAGCCGTAAGACGCCTCGATACAAGTCCTGTCCTCAAATCGCAGTACGACAAACTAGTGCCCGACGCTGTGTCCCATGATGACTTCTGGGAACGGTAAGACCATTTCGAATTTAATAAACTCAAATAATCTTAATTTCATAAGTAAGCAAATTACACTTGAAATCGTCATATTGATTAAACTCATTCATACGGCAGATTCTCCTGAGAAGAAAGAGAAAGGGACGTATGGTCACGTTAGCTATGCTACCAATTTTGTGCGCGTGAGACAATGCACTGTATCTACTAAGCAGATACACTACACATACTTCTTAAGTGTGTTACGCCTCTCGATTTTTTTATCAGTCTTTTTGTTTTTTATGCCTACATTTGAAAAGCTATTGTTATGTTTAGTAGCTGAAAAGTTCATCGACAGAAGTACTGCCACCTTACCTATTTCTACCGCCAAGCAGTAATGTGAGCATTACTGCGTTCCGGTTTTAAAGGATAAGGGGTACTATAGAAATTACAAACACATGGGACTTGTCAACTTATGTCTCAGGGTGACAGGCGCAGTGCCAGTGTCCCTCAGATGTTTGCGATTTAAAGCTTTGCTTACAAGCAACAGGACAGGCGTGTCGCTTACCACCAGGCACACGACTTGTTCGTTCGTCACTTGATATCAAATCAAAAATCATC
Source organism: Hyposmocoma kahamanoa (assembly GCF_003589595.1). NCBI lineage: Eukaryota > Metazoa > Arthropoda > Insecta > Lepidoptera > Cosmopterigidae > Hyposmocoma > Hyposmocoma kahamanoa. Next base: position 3,767,201 of record NW_020653391.1, on the reverse strand, counting down.
ATAATTTGAAAATAATAATCATAATCAAAAAATAAAATGATATTCCTTGTGCTAAATGATGATGTATGCATGTTGTTAAAAAAAAACTTGGTCTTATTTACTAGGAAACGTGAACAATGTAACTTTTTAACTAGATATCCAAACCGCTTAGCTGGCCCCTCCCATAACACTACATGCTTTTATAGGAATTGCTATAACATGTCCATACAAATATATAATGTTTTACCTGCAGCTATCGCAGACTTGCCTATAAAAATATTTTTTTTAAATCTATTTGATTTGCTGTGTGATCTGTATTTATATGATACCAAAGATTTTTTAACAATAAAAAGAAATTGACATTTTGTTTGTATTTGACATCTTGTTTATATTTGTGCTGTTCTTACTTCTTTGACATTGTTTAATTTATGATTTTATTGCTGTTGCTATTTATTGGCATTTTTACGTCTTTAAGAAGTGCGCGCTGATGGTTGGGCGATATAGGGTTCAACATTTTTCCTTTTTTCCTCTGTTTTGGCAAGTGTACCTGTTCTCAATGTGTAAAATAATATGTTGTTTCCATTTCAGTAATAATGTTTTAATTTCAGTAGACTACAAATTTAATCACTTAATTTTTGTGCTACTTCCAGAGTTTTGTAAATTAGCATTTTCACCAGTTACTTAACATATTGTTAAAAATTTGCTATGAATCTTCCAAAAATAAATAAATTGTACTCGTTCGCAGGTACCTATTTCGCGTAGCTCTCCTACAAGACCGGTTGGCGGCTGCCGCGCGCCGACAACCCGTCTCGCAGCCCTCCACCGACCCGGTGATGGCCCATCTGCCGCTGCAGTCAGAACAGATTGAGTCAGTATAACAACAATAATTTAACTTATAGTATGAATCACATTTATATGCCCATAATGTAAACAAAGAAGTGTCATTGTCAAGGTGTGAATGCAGGTGTGCTAAACCTTCTATTTTTAACGGAATTAGAAAGGGAATCGCCATCCATTACCTACAATTTTATTTATCTATTCCAAATATTAACAATAAACAAAGACTTTAACAACAACACAACAATTTTAACAAACGCGCTACGGAGACAAGAAAAGTTTTGAGTTCGGGAAACTAAGCACGACCGACATGTATGACACGACAAAATGGCGGTACTAAAAATGTTTTTGATCCCGATTATGTTTCCAGTGTCATAAAATTATTTACGATCTTAAACAGTATTTTGTTATAATTGTTGTATAAAACGAAATTTAAGTAACAATATATATTGCAAAATATTTTATCAGCAGGGCTAACCAGGCCGTATTGGCAGAATCATAATATGATTATGCAAATTATTTTACATAGTCTCAACATAAATACATACATTTTGAAGCCTGGTTATAACTATCTTATAACATAAAATATTAATACATACGCACATACTCATGCACGCACGCACGCGCGCACGCACGCACGCACGCACGCACGCACGCACGCACGCACGCACGCACGCACGCACGCACGCACGCACGCACGCACGCACGCACGCACACACACACACACACACACACACACACACACACACACACACAC
>NW_020653391.1:3725092-3765618 GCF_003589595.1 Hyposmocoma kahamanoa | reverse complement strand
CACACACACACACACACACACACACACACACACACACACACACACGCTCTCGCATGCACGTACACATTTTATCATATTGTTTTTCTCATAAAATAAAAATATATATATAATCTTTCGATTCTGGCACAATACCAGTGTCGTGGGATACCGCGGCATTTATGCTAAGCCAGCGCCTTTTCGCTGCCGTGATTTCCAAAACTATTTACTTTAATTAGTTATACGTTCTTTTTGTTATAAAATTTGTTATTTTAAGTGGTTCAATATGATAATAAATATGGTGTTAGTTTTAGTGGGTCCTATGTAAATAAGTTGTCATGGAACATGGAAGTGAATAAAGTTTTTATCTATCTATCTATTAATTGACAATACATATTATGATTTTCTTACAAAGTTCGTCTATATGACAAATGTTCTACGGAGGTCTCCATAGAACACTGTCAAATAGATGAATTGCGTTTCTTGTTTTGTTTGAAAATTCATAATATGAATTGACAATTAATCATATTGTGATTCTACCAATGCGACCTTTTTAGCCCTGTTGGTTACAACTGGAAGAGTTCCAAACGTTTATTATCGTCAAAAATAGGAGACTACCATTTTTTTTGCTCGGTTATCATCTTTGTTTACATTTTGGACAATTTATTGTGATTCATACTATTATCCTCGGAAGTGGATCTTCGGAATTAAATGGTGTAAATAATAATTATTTCTAGGAGCCCGAAGAAAACGCCTGTGGTAGACAAAGAGCGTGATGAAATCATGCATATTTACGAAAAAGTCGTTGAAGAGGTTGACACCGTTGCCTGGGAAGACGGTAAGAAGCATAAGATACTGCTGCTATTATATAGTCTATAATTTTAAGGTTCCACACAGTTCCGGGTCAGAGACAAAGAGTACCTTACACATAACACGTATAGAGTAATCAGCTTATAAGACCGCTGGTGGCCAACGCGAGAAGTATTTTTCCCCCCTACACTTACACATATTCCAAACTCAGGCTTTCTACTGGTTTTCTGGGTTCATGTGTTTATTTAAACATGTTTTGAAGTTAATAAGCTGCCTTATGAAATATATTTCCAGTTCGGAAAAATTATCTAAAAATTGTAAGGCAAAAAAAGAGAGGTGCCCGCGCCATCTATTGATTGACGCCCTCCGTCTACTTGGCCATACAATGCAAAATGTACGTGGGATTAGATCGTGGTCAGAGACTTGACGAGTCATACAGATGAAAAAAAGCTTTTATCGACTTTTGTTACTATTGTAACGAAAAAGTCATCAATTAAATAGTTTTTAAAATGTATGTAATGTAGACGTAGCTAATTTCTCTCTGCATCTCACAGCAGTGAAATTTATACCTTATTTCATTGTAATAACATAAAATTTAACATTGATAAATTTAACATCCTATGCCTTTCCATTCGCCGTTTTGCGCTGGCCCGTAGAAAGTATTTATTTTTTATTTAACTATCAGTTTTATTTATTTTTTAAGATTTTTGGTTTGGATACAGGCTCTTTGAGCCGAGTCTTCATTGAATTATCTGAGTCCTCATTAAATGTTGTCATTGTGTTTCTAATGTACTTATAGATTGGCAAAAATTAGGGCATTTTTAAAGTCTTTTAAGCGTCGGGAGCCATTACTTATGTTTTCACTTTCCAACGATTCACTACTTGTTCTGTGTAACGTTTTATAATATTATGAGTGCAGCTTTATAACAATATGTTTACATGTTCCAGAAGACTTCGCAAATGACTTAGAATTAACAGAAGAACAACAAACCCTCCTTCTAGAAGAATACGAACAAGAAATTGCTAGCAAGAAAACGAAACAGCGTGACGTCACGAACAATAACGCACAGAACAGAGAGAAGGAAAACAAAAACAAAAATGTAAAAAATAACACAGACAAAAAATCGCCCAAGAAAACTGATGTGTGTGGCAATAACCTCGTAGAAGATTATTTTGGGGACGAAAAAGTTAAAGACGACGCTAGTGCTAATTCAGACGAAAGTTGGGAAAAAGAATTTGAAATCGAAGACGTGGAGAAAGCCTGATCCGTTAGGTAAGTAATTACTAAATAACGATCCCTTAGGATTCTTTATTTTGCACGATTTTAACCCGGACTATTAATTTCTTATAGTCTGTCTTTTCTGAAGACAAATTAAAATGACATTTGCAGAGTTGCCAGTTTTAATAGAATTTTAAATAGTCATGTAGTTGTTGTCGACAGTTTTATCGATAGATTGTGAAACGAGGTAAAATTTTACCAAAAATGAATTGTGAATGTTACGACATATTTTGGCAGTTGGCCTACTAGCATCGAAATCAATTTTTATTCATATACGTTTAATAAGGACATGCGAATTTGATTATTTATATTCAATTAAAATGAAAAACTTTAAAATATGTCTCCTCTGTGTATTATAGACGTAGTTCGTATGAACTTATAAAAATTTACAATTCAAATGGGCCTGTGACCAACATTCAGTCGATAGTCGATATAATATTTATCGACTGCAATCACTAGCTGCTTGTCAATTTACTCCATCTTTAAAAAGGCTGTGGTTTTTGTATTTATAATGCTCAAAACACGGGGTTCATTTATATTGAAACTAACTATATGCCTATACAAAAATTTCTAGAATGTTCTGATGCGCCATCTTTAGTCACGATACTAAACTATGTACTTAACATTTATCACTCTACATTAAAAAGAAAACTGTTGACAGTTCGTACACACAGATATGTAGTATTTATTCATAAGCATAATAGTGTCATTCTGGGGTTAGCGTTCTCTGCCTAATTTTCGTAGCAATTGTTTAAGTATTGGATATTAAACAAAATTGTCATTCTGTTGTCAATAGATGGAGCCACTTCTTGGCAACCATTTTTATAAATTAAAAATTCGTTTTCACCTCACTAGCTTGGAAATGCTTTCTTTCTCATTAGAAATCTGCGTTCAATAATTCTAACTTGACGATGAACTTTTCCTTTCGATGAAAAAAACATAATGACACGTTCAACTACGCGATTGTCGTACATTATTTATGTAATATAAATCCGTTGCCTTATTTTATTCTTATTATTATTGATATTCAATTGCCAACGATAACTTATTTTGTTTATTAAAAGTGATTTGTTCTAATTCAACTGTTTGTTTTTTTCATCTACCATTTTCCTAGCTATAGTGAGGTGAAAAGTTGTGTTTTTCGCTCGGCAGCAAGGCTGTTTTGCGTATCGTGCCTTGAAATCCTCGCTACGTTCAGTATTCTATTTTTGAACCACCAACGAACCGAGTCCTTCGCTTGCTCAGGTTTCAATACAAGCACTCGCGTCAATTAACTTTGCAGCCACGCATAACAAATAACTATTTAGCATCTAAAATAAAATAACATTTATAGGATGTTTAGTGAAAATATTCTGCAGTAGATTGTGAAGGAGTGTGGTTTCTGATTTAGCATTAGCCATGCACGCATGCGTGAATAGTCATTTCGAGATCGAGACGAATAAACAGGTTCGATTCTGTGTAGAAATTGTTTTTTTTACACTTTTTGAAGCATACTTGAACTTTGGTACATCTACTTATAGTTGTTTTGGTATCCCGATTGGAGAGCAAAAGTTTGAATGATAATAAAAAAATATTTTCGTATTTGTATTTTCATTTATTAGTTAAATATACAAGTATAAAATCTGTAGATGTTGTAGGCCTTGACTTCAAAAATTACACAGCGATCCTAGACCTAAGAATGACTAAATAGAGTTTATTTCTTAGTAATTTTTTTTTTAAAACAGACTACACACTAAAATGAGATAGCCAAACACCTCGTCAGAGAGATGTACGACCGTACCCACAAAATTCGCTCATAAATATTTCCTAGTTAAAAAGCATCAAGAGACTGTACTAAATTGTTATAATTCTACATTACAGGTGATGTACAGGGGACTGACCGTGATCTGTAAAGTTTGTATGGTTCGATAGGCCAAGAAACTGATGGAAACAGTACAGGGTGTTCAGAAAAAAATAATAAGTTTATTTGATCGACTCTCGCAAATTATGTCTCTATAAAATAACCTGCTATAAAATACAAAAAAAAATTGAACTTTATTTTGACATGTTAGATAAGAAATTTCAGTATAAATTTCTTAAGTTACTTAACGACCTTTAATCGAGTTATATAAAAAAAAGGTGAAAATGTGGCGGTTATTAAGTTGTAAAGTGGACTTTTCTGAAAATTGTCAGCGGTGTCGGTGACGCATTACAAAACGTCACACTACGCTTTGGAAATTTATGATGGATCAATAATGTATGGAAATTCAATCACGTATTATCCACGTATTATATATTCTACTTATAAGAAAAATATATATATTTTTTTTATTACCAACTTCAATCGGAAATCTCTGTTTTGTCATAGAGTTGATTAATATGAGCGCACATTTAGAGCTCAGCAATATTGACGCCGATGTTAGTGACGCCATCCGACACGTTTGCCCAAAAAAAGTGTTATGAAATTATTGAAACTTACGTACCTAATTATATGTTTTATAAAACGTAATTTTATGTGTATAAGTTATTTTACAATTTTTTTACATATAACAACACAGTATCTCCAATATGGCCTCTGTTGCCTCCTGAGTGTTTTTTAAATTTAACTTTTATATTTCATTTTTAACAAGATGCACTCAATGTTAAATTTATATTAAGTTAAATTTTGCATTTTTTCTCTTCATTTAATTATCACGTACTATGAGTTTTTGGGGAAATCATTATGGACAGCATCGGATATCATTTTCTTAGTGCAGGAAAATGACGCGGCGTCAATTGCGCGTTGCCAAAAAATAACAATAAAATCAGCTTTATTTAAAATGCAAAAGTACATAAATCACAAACAATGATAAATAATAACATAATAATATAAATAAATCATAAGTAATAATGTGAATCATTTAAGGACGATACAAGTAAATAGCCTCACTATTATCCTGCCATTGCCTGTCATATAATTAAAATATGAACTAACTATTAAATACAAATAATAATAAGTTAAAATAATACATATAAGCGCTAAACAAGTTACATTGACACAAATAACCATTGGAAAAAAAAAATAATCAAAATTGATAATAAATAATAATCATTTATTGTTACACATACATATGTCAATATGTCATATTGACTGTTTTGCGTGATTGTACGTTTAGTGTTGTGCTTAATTTATTAGACTCGAAAAAATAACTCGACGTCCAACTAAGTTTTATTTCCAATGTGTATACATAAGCAAGTTTGAAAATATACCTCTACTTCAGTCTTATTTCAAATATTTTAATTTTGTTGACGGCTAGGTCTTATTATAATCAGTTTAAGAAAGCTTTATAAGTCGGCGGAGAAATATCATAATGTCATGATCCGCCAAAATCAAAATAAAATAATATAAATATTCAATTGTATGAACGTTTTATACTGTATGGGATATCGATCTGATGTAATGGATCTGAAATATCAATGGTAGGAAGTCCTGATAACTCTCCGTCGATTTGTTAGTCCGCGGCTAAAGGTACACATTTTAGTTATATGTTAATCGATACTTCGCGGAAGAAAAGGCGTAATAGAATCCATTTTAATAAAAAAAAATGTTATTGATGTGGTTTAATTTTCAAGCTATTTCCATTTGTTTAGTCGGAAGAAATATTTTTCATCAAAAAATTATTTTTGTTTAATAATAATATGAACCAAAACATTAATAAATAATGTTTCTCACTCACCTTGTAAACTTTATAATTCGACTCGTACGCCTTTGCTTCCCTAAAGTGTCGGTACATAATCTTGATACATATTCATTTCGTACAAGAATTGATCGCTCTTAATATTCCGGCTTAACAAACGTTTACATTACAAACAAAACTCAATTTCTTTCGCTACAGACTTGATCATAAGTCTTTGGAGCGGGACAGCGATATTGCTCTCTTTCTCCCACTTGCGTAGTGTTGGAAGTACGTACTGCGTGCGCAAGCCCGTTATCGATAAAAACAAAAAAAAATAGTATGAGCGCGCGTTCGGTATAATAACAAGTATAGCGGAGTGTCTGAAGTAGTCTCTACTCTGTTGTCTTGTCTCACTTTGTATCCTATTGTGACTCACGTAAAGTACACATTTTAAAATAGTTTCGTTGAATATATATAATATTATCTCAATTTTTCCCGACAATGAATGATTAATATATAGCACATTGAAACCTATCGTCACTAAAAATAAGTAATAATTTCTGAAATTAAGTTTAAATTTGCAAAAGTGTCATTTTCGTTGACTTGGTTTAAACGTGCGATTATAATATCTTTTTTTTGCAATTAGTAATTATACAATTACCAGTGATCGGAATAGATTGTTCCAAATGAGTAGGTAAATGTCTACAAGGAGTGACATAAGTGGTTAAAACTAGGGTTATTGCTAATATCAGCATCCGCACCGGAGGCTGATATTCGCAACATAATGTATTGATCGACGCTGATATTAATTTGCCGACATTCGTCATTTGCGGCGTGACATTTACAAACCAGAAACAGACTGTATGTCCAAAAACCAGCTGAGCTATTGTTCTTACCTTTGAGAAAATTCCACTATGACGGACGGCATAAAGGTTGATTTTTTTTTGTCAATAAATGTCATAAAACCATTAAAATAGCTTCTTCATGTAAAATCGATAAGGATCTGTAAATTTTCATGATTTTTTATTAAATAGATCAAATTAGCGTCCACATCAGGATGCTGACGTTAAGGTAAAAAAATCAGCAATTGCATTCGTAGATGTAAAAAAATCTGAATCAGCAACAACCCTAGTTAAAACTACCAAATATTAGTAAATTACTTTTTCCAGTTCCGTGTTTCCGGAAATACTTTTAGTGTACAGGAGCTTTACCATGAACTCTTATTACAATTCAGTTTAGGACCTAAAATGAATCGTTGGGAGACAGCGCTACATGAAGTGTATATCACCATTCCGCTTTTTTGTCGTTACGAACTTATACTGAACTGTAATAAGAGTTCATGGTAAGACCCCTATAATAGTTTTACCAACCATTGATAATGTATAGCTACATTTTTTCCGCCAAGCCTGCTCTTGAAACTTGGTTTAACGTAAATTAAGTCTAATCATTAATTCGAATCATTCTATGAATGTTCAAAATAGAACCCAGCGCTCATGGTGTATCGCGTATACGCGTTCGTATTTACATGTTTATATACTTAACGACTAAGTCCAATGTTGATACGTATCTGTATTAAACCGTGAAAGTCCTACACTGCCAGATGCGGGTCTCCCGTAAGGAGACTTATTGAAACAAAAATAATAATGTCACATTTTTTTTTCTAGCATCCTGTACGAAACCGTCCCTAAATACATTGTTATATTTTAAGAGTTATATGACTTTAGATTAAGTGCACAACATCGGGTTTTCTTTCTATTATAACAGTGTACCAGATATCTTAAACAGCTACGCTTGTCCCTTTACACTTAACAGCACGTCTGCTGCAATCACAATTTCCGAATGCTGCACGGTCTCGATATCCAAGATTGAAACACCTTAATATTGAAATGCAACATGCTACTTATGAGTCAGTCCACAGCCGGCGTGCTATTGACTTTAAGCGTCAAAATTATCAGGAGGCTGCCAATTTAAAGATCAGTTTGATGCTTAAAATGAAATTTGAAATCCTATATATTTCGAAACCTATTTTTTATATTTATTAATACAAGGGTCGAATACAAAGAAAAATTCCTTCCATCTGACAGCTTGTTCGTGTACCAGGAGTTGACAAGAGATGTCGCTTTATAGATTGTAATGAATATTATTATAATTAACAAAGATCTGTAACAAACGCATTGAAAAATTCGTAAGGTCTTGCTGATTTGTAGTTCAGTTGGTGGAGCGGTCGCCCTGGTATGGTACAGACGCAAGTTTGAGACCTGTCAAATCGAATGAATTTTTCTTTGTGCTCGATGTTTGTATTATAATTATAACAAACAGTGGAGTATTTTCACAAAAAAAATGTGGGAGTAAAACATCATAATATTCATTACAATTAACACTACCTACTACTACCTACTACTTCATGCCTTTTGACCATACCAGTTTACAAAATAATTTCCTCTGAACTTTCGTCACGTCACAAGCCCACGGCACCACTCAGCTTCTATTAACTCTGTTTAAGGCTTCTGTAGTTTATTTTGATATAATAATACACCGAATATATTTTATTCAATTACGTAACTCAAAACCTCCAAAATTTCAAAGTGGAATATCTTTAATTCCTGACTCAGAATAGTAAATCCAAAACAAAATTTGTTCAGGAATTTCTCTATATTTTCACATATTTTTCGTAAACACGCGTATACAAATTGTGTCAATAAAAATTTATATGGGAGTTTATTATTGTTAATTTCGCATTTATAATATTAAGTTTGGATTACAGTTTTACTACCATCGTTAACCGCGACCATTATGACGGGCCGTCGTTCTTATAGAGGCTTCTGATTTCCTGCAATTAGGAATCACACTTACTTCCAGTTGAGTAATCAAGATATCTGGTGCATAAAAATTCTTACATGCATTTGTTGCATTTATCCCCATTTGCACTACGTGTTGTTAACTTTTACCAATTAATTGTTGGCAAGTTTACAGAGAATGTTCGTCAAATATTTAATTGCTATATTTTCGGCTATAATCGGTAGGAATAAATGTAAGAAAATTTCAACTGAAAGAAAGAAGATTTCCCGAATCTTTAAATGAACACTCTCTGACAACTTATCAAAGAAATAATGCAATCCGTTTCTTTCTTTTGTTCAAGCCATTCCAAGTCACTGTTACCATTTCTGTATTTGAACAGTAAAGGTGCTTTTACATCTATTTTTTGTATTAGACCAAATCGTAAGTTTATAAACAAGGAACTATATCTGGATTTGATTTGGACTACCGTCTTACAGTATGAATTTTTAAAAGTTTAGTCTAAAAGAAATAATGACAGTGTAGGAGCACCTTAAATCAGCAAGACAAATTCTAAAACCTGTTATGCCTAATATTGTTTAAAATGAGTTTTTTTACGTATAGTAACTTCCTAATCATAATTTTTGAATGTTTGTTTATTAGTATTCGCTTGACAAAAAATGTTTGCGGTGTCGATTCATTTTTAAACTCTTTTTTAAAAGGGACACCAATATTTTACGACCAGTCACAGAATTGACACCCTTACCTAAAATTCTTACGTGCAATAAAATAATAAAACTCTAAAAGTACCTTATTTTCGAAACATGTAATTAAAGAAATACTTATTATTTTTATATTTATGACAATAAATAATTGAAGACCTAAACATTTATATTATTTTTCATCAATTTTATAAGTAGACTAGAATCTGTTACCTCAATGTGGTTCGAGGTCAATCGAATCTTACATTTTTTTCTTTAGTTTGTTCGATATTTGTATCAATAATAATAACAAAGTATTGAAGTGTCTTCACGGTCATTTCATGCTAATAAAAACATCATGTAATTCAGTAAAATAAATTAAGTAAAATAAAGCATTTAAATACTACTATTTTAAACGCTCACAAGTAGCCTTCTCTCTGTTCTCAAATCTTAAGAAACCCTCTTATTGGCAACACTAACATTAATGTGAAAAAATATTAATACAAAGAAAAATTCCTTCTATCTGACAGTCGGTACGCCAATCTAGAGCGTACAAAGGAATAAGTAAAGAATCCGGTATCTATTGCCCCTTATTAGGTTTCTAAAATATCGCAGCTTCCTTGTATTTCCAACATTTCCCCATTCTACATAGAACCTGAACATTGGCATCCCTTTCGACCCCAAGATATGCATGCGTCCACATAGTCACATCTGTATCAATGCCTTACAGATACAGGTTATTCTCAAAAAATCGAAAGAATTTTTCTTTGTGTCTGATCTTTGTATTAATAATTATAACATTCTAGTGGAGTAATTTCACAATAATGTAGCCAAAACAAAAGGGTTAATATTAAGAAGGCCGTTTCACAATTCATGGTTTGTTAATTCTGCATAAGATTCTAGTCTACCCACAAGTTTGAATGGAGAAGTAATAAAAAAGTAATATAAACCTTATAAACGTCCAAACCTTAATATTATTATTTATTTATTGAGCATTGGCTATCAGCGTAAAGATTAATTATTTAATTATTTGAATTTAATTGTTTTTTAGGCCTTTAATTATTAAGAAATTTCAAAACGTAATAATCTAAAAATTAATTCCTTTACAAAGTGTAACTGCAAAAGCCCGCCATTTTTTATTTTCACAACACAATCCCAAACCTTAATTCCGCCATTACAAAACTTTATTACACTTTTAATTTTTTTTAAACCACAGATAACGACTATTATATATATTATTTGCCCCAAGTAATAAAAATATTACATTATAAGTAAAGAAAAACAAATAAGATCAAAAACTATGTTGTCATTTACAATGTAAATTTCTTTTATGGGTTCTTCAACAACAAATATATTTATAAAAAACAAGAATTTGTTTTAATTACGTCTTCTGTAAAAATTATTGTTATAAAACTGAATGAATCTATGTTTTGCACACCTGTGTCGTTGTTATCTGTATAATAATGCAACAGCCCATTCAGTTAAAAGATTCCTATTTAAAATTACATTATAGTATTTTCAGCTTTATTATTTTTCTATTCGAACTGTACAGGCTGTTAAAAATTGTTATTTCCGGCCACCCTGTATTAAAATATTGGTTAGTTAAGATATAAATTTTTAGTTTAGACTATAATTTTAAAACAGTTCAATTATTGTATGATTCGTAGACTGATCGTTGTACTTGCTAAAGCAATGTGGTATTTTTTCTCTGATGTCCAACCAATCGGCCGGTCACCGAGTGACAGAATTACGCGAATAGACCTCTGCCATGTTGTTTCATGTGGTTAACATTTTGCCTTAACTTTATAGGTTCTGGCGAAGTTAGTGTGTTGATTAAATTCAGCACATTAATCTAAGCCTATGTTGATAGATAGGCTTAGATTAATGTATCATGTATATGATACATATACATGATATAGAACATGTTTTCATGTTTTAGAACTTAATTTTTCTTAACTATATAGGGTGTAACTAAAAAGTGCAACTACTTAACGGTCATATTGTACTTATAAATACAAGGAACCTTAAAAAAATTAGACTTCCTTTATTTTTTCGTCAATTTTTATGACTATACAATTTTCTTTACTCTACCAAAAACCGTAGTACAAAAGTTGTTTGTACTTGAGTGGACCCTTAACCCTTTCATGGACTACAGCGTTTATCGTAAAATTAAATATTAGAATATGATATTGCGGGGTACCCTGTTTCGCTATATGGATCGCAACAACCAACAACGGGCTTTATAGTGGGATTTCCAAGTGCTATCTGTAGTTGCCGCCTACTGCTTTTCCATAAAGAAGTATCAACAACGTACTGACAAAATTCAATTATTTCATACAGTACATTGAACATTTTATATTGATCCAATATAAGCACTACGACAAGTACTCACATTTTTGTGTGCGGTAATGTTTGAATACAGTCCATGAAAAGATTAAAGTATTTTGCACGTTTTTCTTACACTATGTATAAGGTAATGTTTTAACACGTAGAAACAAGTTACATCGCACGTCGTTACGTAGATTTTTTAAACTAGCTGCCAAAGTGAATATAATTTTGGCAGCTAATGCTATAAACGGCCATAATTCTTTTGTATAAAAAAAATATTGTTTGTTTTCTTAAGTACAATCTGCAGTTTGGCATCGTGAATCAATAAATAGGACCGTATATTAAGGACTCAATGCATTGGTACTGAGTTGTCACTAGATTCGTTACGTTTGTGTAAATTATAATTATTATAAATACGATTAAAAGTTATTAAAAATTGTAAATCTTTTTTTACATTATTTCCCTTTGCCCATTCCTCCGATATCCAATGAGATTTCCCTTTGGTAAAATTAAAATTGTTATTAGCATATTCTCTTTATAATACGATAATTGATGCAAATTTCACGACCTCTGCACCCCAGTGGTTGGCACTGTAGGCTTATATGTTTTATATTCAATTTGGGAAGTTTTTTTTATAACATCCAAGTGACGGGACGAACAAGTCGCGCGCCTCATGGAGACGCCTGTCCATAACCGGTACAGCGCCACACAGAGCTTTAAATTGCAAAGATCTGAGGGGCACTACCACTGCACCCGTCACTCTGAGACATAAGTTGACAAGTCGCATGTACCTGTAATTTATAAATAGGTAAGGTGGCAGGATACTAACCTGGACAAACTCTTACAAGTAGCTCTGCTGCTACCAAAACTGTTCTTATGAAAAGTTAACTTCGTTTGATGAATGACGTTGCTCTGGTACTCACAGATAATTCCCTAGTTTCGCATGCCAAGAAATTAATTGGTATGGGTTTAAAAAAATAACATCTCGAGAAGTAATTCTATATGAAGTTTTGTTGAAACAGTGCCGAAAGTTGGTGGTCCTCATTTGGCACACGAACAGCTGTAAAAAGGATGCTTTTATGAAGTAAAAGAAGGATATTTACGAAGTAAAATAAAACTAATACTTATTAAAGACTTTTCCGAGCCACGTACGACGCTCGGATTGGAAATGCTGCGTACATTTTATATGAAGTGATTCACATTACAACGTGCCGCGTCCCGGATTCATCCCCTACTTCCCCACTATACGGGACTTAACACAGGTGATAATACAAATCGGTTCTCACTTCTCAAAGCATATTGAGAGAGAACAACGCCTTGAATTGGAGAATAGCAAACTCAACCATTATAATAATTGCTCCTTATAATAAAATTTATGCGCTATTTACATTGACTTTATGTAAGTCAATGGCTATTTATAAAAAAATATTGTGGATGATTGTGGGTGGATGATTTTCTTCAAAATTAAATGGGACCACTATGGAGGTATCCTCTTTTCAACAAAAAAAAAGAATCGTGCAAATCGGTTCACAAATACCGAAGTTACATAACATACATACAAAAAAAACACAGTCGAATTGAGAGCCTCCTCCTTTTTTAAAAGGCCAACCTGTCTATTTTTATTTTCTCCTAGGTGGATGAGTTATGAAGTTACCGCAAGAGAAAAGTGAATATTATGTTTTATTTCATTTCTTTAAACGTAATTTTCTGTTTTGAGTTTTTGTCACAAGCGCGTTGCAAATAATTGCGGCAGATAGATACTGTTACTAAAAGTAATCAACTTATATAATATGAACTAGACTATCGACAACAGTTTTCGTGGAGTTACTGCCACGGCAGCTCGTGATTAACGATCACGGATTGGTTCGAGACATAATGAGCAGCATAATGAGAAATTAGACTTAAATTCGTGGGTATCCATTAGTTCCGTTCATACGTCTGAGTCTCACGGTAGTTTTCTATTTAAAACAACTTATAGAATTAATAGGGGTTAAAGTATGAAATTGCCGATTTGTACTGAAAATCTAAATTGTTTATTTTTTAAATTTTTAACAAATTTATTTAATCAAAATAGTTGCCATTATTATCTATACATTGCTGCCATCTAATGGGAAGGTTATTAATGCCTTTGCGATAGAACTCCGACGATCTAGACTGCACAAACTGTGTGAAAGCATTTTGTACTGCCTCCTGGGAAGAAAACTTCTTGTCACGTAGATAATTGTCCAAATCACGAAAAAAATGGTAGTCCGTTGGAGCAAGGTCTGGTGAATACGGAGGATGACAAATGGTTTCTAACTGCAGTTCCTGAAGGGTCAAAATGGTTTCTCGTGCTGTGTGAGGTCTCGCGTTGTCGTGGAGCAATAATGGTGAAGATCGATTCATGAGTCGGGGCTGTTTTACTGCTAGTTTTGTCAACATGGTTCGGAGTTCGGCACAATAGACATCTGCCGTTATTGCTTGACCAGATCGGAGAAAACTATAGTGAATAACACCATGCTGAGACCACCAAACAGTTACCATTACCTTTTTATTGGTAAGTTTTGCTTTAGGACACTGTTGTGGCAT
Source organism: Hyposmocoma kahamanoa (assembly GCF_003589595.1). Lineage (NCBI taxonomy): Eukaryota > Metazoa > Arthropoda > Insecta > Lepidoptera > Cosmopterigidae > Hyposmocoma > Hyposmocoma kahamanoa. Next base: position 3,751,546 of record NW_020653391.1, on the reverse strand, counting down.
TTGACCTGGGGTCAGCCATTGCATTTTTCTTTTCCGGTTATCATAAAGAATCCACTTTTCATCACATGTTACAATTCGATCCAATATTCCTTCATTTCTGTACCGGTTCAACAAGGCAACACAAGTTTCAACACGCGTTTCTTTCTGCAGATCAGTCAAATCATGAGGCACCCATTTTTCGTATTTTTTTATTTTATTGATTTGACGCAAGTGAGTCAATATTGTGGGTAAGGTAACGTTAAACCATGCCGCTAATTCCTGGGTAGTTTGACTAGGATCGGCTTCCACTATCTCTCTTAATTCATCGTTATTCACCTGTGTGGGCGGTCTTCCTCGTGGCTCGTTCTTTAAGTCGAAATTTCCATCACGAAAGCGTTTAAACCAAAATCGCACGGTGCGTTCATTAGTAGACTCCTCTCCAAACGCAGCATTGATATTGCGGGCTGTTTCTGCCGCGTTAGTTCCGCGTCGGAACTCGTATTCAAAAATTCTCGAATTTTCGCAGTATCCATCTTTCTTGTCTAAATTGAATAACAAAAACAATTGAAAGTCGATATTCAAATGTTTCAAATTTAAAAAAAAAAAGAAATCACAGAAACCATTTGAAAAGAGTTTCATTCGAAAACCTCAAATCATGAAGATTCTATGAAAATTCAAAGAACCTATTGCAATAAAACGGCAATTTCATACTTTAACCCCTAATATTAATACAAAGATCGAATGCTTAGAAAAAATTATTTCGATCCGGCCGGATTTGAACCGACGTCTTCTAGCAAACCGTGGCCGACGCTATGCTTTCCAAGTCACGGAACAAACCAGCGGACCTCACGAATTTTCCTATGTGCTAGTTGTCGGATCTTTTTTGTATTTGGTTTTATATCAGAAATTTCGATCCAGAGTTACTGAACACGTCAGTATCGTTAATCCAATTTAAAGATTCTGTCAAAGCTAGAGCCTCGTAGAAAGGCCTCAAGCGCAGGCCGGACAGTGAACGAAGCTAGCTAACTTAACTTACCTCACGTACGAGTAGTTAGTTAGTGCGGAATAGATGTAGAGCGAACGTACCGTGGTAGAGGGAGAATACCGAGATATCCCCTTATTAAGATTAACGCTCTTAATTTAAACGTGCTTGAATATGATGTTCATAGACAGAAACGTATATCATAATTAATTATATGGATATATTGTATTGAAATAAATTTAGTTATTAATTAACGTAGAATCTGATGTTGTTGTTAAAGTAAAACAAATTTTCGCCACGCCGACTTTACGCCGCCAGTCAAGTTCATCGGCGGCGGCGCGTCCGATCGACAGTTATGCCATTTGTTGTGCAACACTATTCCACGATCGCTTACTTGCCAGAAAATGAAATTTACAATAAGGCCTTGGAGGAGTTAAATGGCGTAGGATTAATAGTGAATTGAAAAAAGTTAGTTTTCAGTTTTGATTTTTATAAGTGGCTGTATATTTTTGACTCATTATTTGTCGTAGTTTTTTTACAGTAAAAGATCATGTGAGGGTGAATTATGTAGTCATGGAAAATTGTGTTTGTGCTATTTCCGACTGTTTCTATACTTAATTAATGTTATCAAATTAAATATCACAATAATTGTTATTTTTTAATGTTAATAAATATAAACGGTTCGGTACAATGACAAATTAAGTTTGTCTGCTTCGCCGGCAAAACAATCGAGGTCTAAGTGGGTGCCGTTTAGGTATCTACCTACCTATAGCCCTTCATCATTTTGGTAACTTTCGACATATAACCTAAAGATTTTTTGCTAGTAAAAAAATGACAATTTTAAGCTGATTTTACTTTAAAATGAAACTGAAATTAAATAAGATAAAAAACCGATTAGAGGGGGTACAACCCCACTCGTTTCGCTGATCCAAACAGGTTCTTGAACACTATATGGTGTTTATGTATATTTATGTGGCCTCAGGGAATCTCAAATTATACCGGTTAGGGGTATTTTTGGATTTAACGCAATATTTAGGTTATGTAGGTAAGTATAATCTTTTTAGCTCTTTATGTGAAGAGTCTCGCAGAACAATATGTCTCCGTTGCGTCTAGTCTCCTCAATTCCAAATCGTGCTCTTGCAGGCTTAGTGTGGTCACACTCTACTAACAGCAGTAGGTACCTATATATATATCGAGCCATTACCGGCGACTTAATGTAAGCGACAAACACAAATTTTACGGAAGAATAAAAATGGAAGCACATTAATTTGCTACTCCGCGAACCCAATGGAGGTTAATCTAGCAAGAAGACTGCAAGAAGACTTATTTAAATTCGAACAATATTGTCCCATAAATAAGTTAGGCCTCAACGTTTCTAAATGTATGACTATGACTTTTTCCAGAAAAATCAACTTATTTAATAATACATACTATCTACTTGGAAGCCCTATTGAGAAGGTAAATCGAATCCGGGACTTAGGGGTAATACAAAATCACAAACTTCTGTATGATGTATGAACACGTAGAGAGCATAATCAATAAGGCATCCAAAGCGTTAGGCTTCATTATGAGGACATCTCTAAATTTTAAAAACTTAAAAACAATAAATATTCTTTTCTGTGCTTTTGTACGAACCCCAAATATAAAATTTACATTAATCGAATAGAAAATATCCAAAAGAAATTTATGCGATTCTTAGATAACAAAGCTCAAGTTTGGACATCAGGTTATATCAACCGCTGCAAACGATACCATTTTCTTCCATTAGAACACCGACGTACAATAAGCGACATTTCTTACCTCAATGAGCGTTGCTCGTGGATCTATAGACTCTCCGGATTTACTTGATAAAATACAGTTTCGTACTAATACAAAAAGCCTCCGTGAACGACCATTGCTAAACATATCTATAGTTTAAACTAATTACAGTCAAAATTCCTTAATATTGCGTGCCTCTTGTGCGTTTAATAAGTGGTGTGTGGACTGTGATCTCGATCTGTTTTGTACTAGTGTAGCTGCAGTAAAACGGCGTTTAACTACAAAAATGTTTGAATGCACGTAACAATGTAGATTGCGGGTTTTGTGGTCTAATTGGCCGTCATTTACTTTTGTTGTTGATTGTACTTAGTGAGCTCAGGATACGATATTTGTAGCATCACCTATATTTTTTGTTCTATTTTATTTTTTGTTAATTTTTATATGTGGGAACTCATCGTCAGAATTTGAAAATTTATTTAGTTTTCGAAGTGACTGCTTATCTGTCAGTTCTCCGACAAGCTATTAAATAAATAAAATAAATAAATAAAATAGCTGCGCTTGTGTTTAATATTTTTTCATACAGTTAATTTTCCCACCCTCCCTCCGCATAAAATTAATAAAATAAATAGCACAAACGCAACTACAGTCACAAACACCACCAAAAATATACCGGACACGTGTTTCGCCTCTCCACGAGGCATCCTCAAGGGCTGTTGATTGCTCGACACTCGGCTCGGTTCTTCGGTCGTTCCATGTCGGTTTTTTAGTATTGATTCCTTGTCTGTGACACTGATATACAAAAAACAGTTTAGCTAACGATAAACTTGGGTTTTGCTTTAATTTTTGTTCGATTTTTTAAATTTAAATTTATGTATTGTTATACACAGACAGCTCACATATCAAACACCCCCAAAGCTAACGCTAAAGGGTACAAAATTTCTGAAATTGTACTCCTAATAGCAAAAATACACACTGCCATCGCTGCCCTTTTTTTTTTCGAAACACAAATGCAATATCACTGTGATTTTTTTAAACGTAAAACTTTTTTCAGGGACAATCACTTAGGTACCTACCTACCAATTTATTCCACATACTGATTAAGTAATTTCTTTTTTTTTTGAACTATGAATACAAACTCTATTGTGGGGTTATTCCTAAGTATATTAAGTAAGTTGTTTTACACTTCTCATACCGCTCATTTGGTACTGCATTTTTTTATTGTAATTTTGGCAAAATTTGATTAAATAGTCACATTTGATTAAATGTTAACATATCAATAACATACGCGCACACACGTTTGAAAAAATCGGCATTAATTTTAAATTTATATGTATAAGTATATTGTAAAAGTACACAAAGTTTTGTTGACACGTCGTAAATTTTAAATAAAATTAAAAACTCAATCCAAATCCATTTCATGTAATATTACAAGAAGTCTGTACAATTCCGTCAATGTAGCACCAAATACGCGTTACGTACGTTGATAGTTACTGGTGCTAGAAAAGTAAAACAAAATGTAAAACGTGACACATTTTTCACAGTTGATATTACCGAAGTACACAATATGCCAAAACAAAGTATACAAACACGACAAGGGAATTTGACGTCTAAAGGTCCAATGATACCCGAGCAGAATCAGAATAGAAGATTTCAAGATCAATGGGGTCTTTTACAGTCAGGCGGTCAGATAGCACCCAGGCAATTTCAAGCATATCCTTCACAGATGAGAGATCAACACTTCATGGAATACCAAAAGAACCCTTCCCAGTGGGCAGGCCAAGAGGGTCCGGTGCTGCTTCAACATCAGTCAGGAACAACTAAACAGGACTTTCAGAATCAGTTGGGTGCCGTGCAATCGTATGGTCAAACAGCACCTACATATTTTCAAAGATATCCGTTACAGTTGAGAGATCGAAAGAAAATTATGATGCAAAACCCAATAAACCCCTCCGAATGGGGACGTCAAGAAGATTCACACGGCCGTCAGAAAGGTTCGCAGATTCGAAGTCAGGATTATTCCGAGTATGCCCAGATGATGGATCAGGTGAACACCAATCAGATTCAGTATACAAGAAACCCTTCCCTATGGGGGCGTCAAGAAAATACGCAGATTCGAAGTCAAGATTATTCCGAATATCCCCAGATGCAATATCAAATGCAAACTTCCCAGTTGGGGCATAAAGGGCTCCCACAATTTCAGTACCAAGACAATAAAGACAGTTTACGCTCTCAAACTAATATGTACAAAAAGTTTTTACGTCAAAACTATAGAACAACCCGACGAAGACGTAGAACCGAATGGGATCAGTGGATTCCCCCACATTTAATCACAGACAGTTCAGAAACAAAAGGAACTGATGCAAGGGAAAAAATGAATTGGACTGGATGGACCGGGCAATACTCGGGGGATTTTGACATACATTGGCACCCTAATGATCCTAAATTTGATTTCACCACTTCGATAACACCATTGTAATTCATTTTTTATTAGTATTCATTCACCGATCTTCACCGGACTTTTCTAGTGCTGTGGTGATTCCAGCCTTTGGCGTAATTTTCTTCATTCGATAACAAGAATTCTCTAAAATTCACCTGTATAGATAAGTATTACTGCTCTACTTATTATATCCTAGAACACCTGTGCTTACGCAGTATTGGAGATTAAAGAAAAAGCCAACGCAAGGAACTCACAATAATCTTTAAATCTTGTGATATTTATTTTTATTGAATATCATGATGTCTTTACTACCATAACATTCATCTATTTTTGCAAACACTTCACTATTCATATAATTGTTCATACAAATTATTATTGTAAAACATGCACATTAGCGATGCGCGATTGCGAATGACTTCGATATTCGACTCATTAGTAATTGCTAAACCTGTCATTCGAATGACAGGTTAGTAACCTACTAATTTTCGTATTCGAATAATTATTCATTACTAATTTATAGATTCCATAGAGCACAGCGATATTCATGATCATATAGCCCTTTCTCTGCCGTGTCAGACGTATCTCATGTATCTCACGAAACCTAGTTTTGAGAAAAAGGTGATTAAAGTTTTTTCGTAATTTGCCTTTATTTTACGAAGATTTTATGCAATTATTGAAGAAAATATGTAAAAAGATTGGTTAAAGCCTAAGGAATACGGAGAATGTTTCAGATCTCTGAAAAAGTATCAATTTTTTAATTTATTACCGATAACATTGTTTGGCGTAACAAGCTCCCCATACAAATTAAGTCAAGAGACGTTCTGTATCTAAAGATACAGGACTTACGCTCAACACGTTTAACGCAAAATGGTTTGCTTAGTACAGGTAACTTCAAGATATCAGAAATTGGCATGATAGCTAATGTTAATGTAAATTGTATATAGTTATTAACTAATTATTGGTGAACGAAAAAAAAACTTTGAAAACTTTGAAATAAATAATTACATCCATTCATTACAATACAGTTTTGGAGTGTATTTATAAACTGTCGCATAAACGCTGTAAATTAAAACTACGGCAGAAATTAGAATAAAATCTGTACCTAAGGTTTTTCCATAGTGTGCAAGGATCAGGTACCGAGTTTTTCTGTTTTGTGCTTTCTAATTGACACTCAGTTGAGACCATGAGATGACCATTCCAACATCTGAGCGAGACGTCTGATGAGGCTCGGCATGCGCCCAGAGACGTACAATCGTCATTCTAGGGGCTTTTAATGGTCACTATCAAGAATGGCTGTTACCATACCACATGACCGATCAAGCAAGGAGAGCGACGCCAAAACTCGCGTTAACGCTAAGCCCTTCCCAGTTTTTCAGTAGCTCATCAGGATCCCAGACGTTGAATCTCGTACGGTTTCACATTGTCTCATATCCCTGGCAGGCTTGCTTTTCTTCAGGGGACTCGTTGATTTGTGTTGATGCTGTGGTCGAGGTCTTGCATTTGGGTATGGTGTTATTACATTACTGATGTCCCAATGGACCCCAAGTTAGTAGACCAGGAGCGAATTAGTTACGGCGTTAAGGCTTCGCTCAGGACACGTTCCTTTGAACAAGTTCGGATATCTGATGTCAAAGGTTCCTTCGCCAAACTGTGGGATATGTGCGACAACAGGAGACGTCTATCTTGTGATAATGGAGTGTGTTAGGAGTGAGGTGTTAAGACAACAGCTTCCGGACGTGTCAGTGATGCCTGTGAAGGCGTATCACTGGCGTAGGGTTTGGCCCGGACGCCCGCCGTACACTGGTCTTACCGAAGAGCACGTAGCCTCCCTGGAACCCCTTATCTCTCAGGTCAGTAGATACGGGACAACACACACCGGGAGAGCCCCATATCTTTCTACATTACTTTTAATTATAGTGATCCTCTCTACCGATCCTTAAGGTATACGAGAAGGGCACTATAACCTGTGCGTGCACGGGAACCTTCTAAGTTCAGGTTCTGACCCCAGATCAGCCAGTGTACAGGGTTATCACTGATTTCATCCGGCCCCCAAGAGGCTAGTGCCTCGGGTGAGCACACACACCGCAATAGTTACTTCAGCTGTACCAAGCACAAGTTCGGACGTGTATTGAATACAGCAACCTATGAGATGGTTCTGCTAAATACCAACTGGCCACCTTGGATTTAGTTTGAAAGCGTATCAAGAGGCTTACTTATGTGTCACTGTGAAGAGGCTTGTGGGCGACTCGGTTTAGTAGATGAGAAGCTACAGAGCCTTGACTACCGCCGTAAAGTTGCTTGTCGGTGTTCTACAAGATATATCACGAAGAGTATCTGATGGAATTGCAAAATTTAATTTGCCTCCCCCTTTCCATCATCAGGGGTATCATCTAGACGTAGGCTGGCGTTCCAACCCTATGTAGTTAGCAAAGCATTACGCTTCCTCATTTTTATGGCAAACGGCTATGAAGTAGAATTCTCTGCTTGCCGACTTATTCCCTGAACGCTATAACTAGAGCCTTTTCAAGGTGTTCATGCTTCAGCCGCGACCTCATCGTTGTTTTTCATCAAGTGAGATGATCTACTAAATCTTCATACAAACTCGGTCACGGCTAACTCATGTAACTTTAGTTACCGGAGACACATTTTGCTCGTCGTGTGCGAAACTTGTTGCGCTCATATATTGTAACTTAAGATGCAGTATTTCGCCATAATTCACTATGGCAAAATCAAAGGTACATGAATTGTGTGACAGCCAATTCCAAGGAACTGGTGGACAATATTCAAATAAATGTTTGATGGGTGGATGCAGTAGGTAGAAAAATACGATTTAGAGTTGTTACCCGTAACTCATGTATCTTAAGTTAATAGATATACGCCTGACACGGCAGCTCTGACATATACGAGTACATTTAACGTGTGCCGTAAACAGACGCACACTTTCGCATAATAATGAAAGGCGCGTGAGACGACCAGCGCAATGCAAAGCGAGTGCATCGCGACATTATGCGAATGTGTGAGCACACATACAAACCATGCTGCTGTGTCTGTATGGAGTTACCATACTTGTCTCATTGCACTTATGTACCAACACTTGAGACGTTTACCAATTTATGCACTGTATACAAACTTTCACAATGTTGCAGCATTTATAAACCTAAAGCAAGCTCAACGAGAACACAACGCGTAATGCTCACGTTTGATGATGATTGCGATCAACACACATATTATTGCATGGTCGGCTTTGAGTAAGTATAGTAATGCTAGCTATACAATATCTACGTCGGGTATACATTATTTACGGTTATTATAATAAACTACCAAATCAACTACACTTTCTTAACTTTAAAACAAGTTATTAAAATAATTTTATCTCTATTTTTTTCTCTTTTTCTCCTTACGTGTACTGCTGTTCTTTTGAGAATCTGTCTTCATGAGAATCCGTCTTCTTGAGAATCCGTCCTATTGAGAATCTGTCCTTATGAGAATAATGGAAAAAATCGTCCTCAAAAGTTTGTGGAATCCCATCTATTTGCCAAGTCTTAATGAAATCGGTTAACGGAAAGTGGGTGAAATGCATTCATCACCTAATTTGAGACTGTGTGTGATTAGTGATTAGGCTCAATTTACATTTCGGAGGAACGGAATGGAATGGAAGCGTCAATTTCTCCCTGCGCTTGAAGACGCCCGCGATCGTTGGAGTGCTCGTGCATTCCCGCGAATGATCGAACATTCCCGAGGCCGCGCCTTTAGTACTTCGTCGATGTTTGACGTCACGCTGCGCCTGCCTTTGCGCCACTTCCAGCGAATTCATCAGGCGTCGGCGCCGACGGCAGCTGCGGAATCTTGCGGAAGACACGCGAAGTGTTTTTGGCTCGTATCTAGTTTGTACGTTACACGATTGACCGTAAAGTTCATTCCGCCATGTACAATATCGTTACAAAAATTCGCTTCAATTCCGTTCCGCCGTTAGGACGCTCCCTTACCGCGAACATTCACCTGTACTCGTAATGTAACATTCAAGATTCGTTTTTGAGCATTACATTACAAACTACCGCCTTCACCGACGAGCATTCGCCTGTAAAGTAACATCCAAGATTCGATTAGGCTGCGATTCCACCAGAGATTAGCGAGGTAGCAAGGCGTACATGCGAGTGCCTCCGAGTGCCTTTGAGTGCGTTTGAGAGCCTGCGAGTGCCTCCAAGTGACTTTGAGTGCATTTGAGAGCCTGCGAGTGCCTTTGAATGCCTGTACCGCCCTCACCGCTGTAATGCTCGCTTTTGACAGCATCAGAGAACAGCAATTATTTGCGTTTTACGTTGAATGTTTTGATTATGTTATGTTTCGATTTTATTTTTTTTTTTTTTGGGGTGCATTGTGGTAAACAAATAAATGTATTTTCATTCTTTTTTTCAATTTGGCTTTGGCATTCTGGTAAAAGATGAGATGATGGAAAGAACGTGTGCGCGTACACAAAAGCTGGAGATGCACAATTTCACGGCCCGCACGCTAAATAAAATATTTTAAAAAAGCTCTGGAGCTTAAACTTTAAATACTCCTCTATGTATATTTCATTGATATCTCATACCTGTGTTTGATGGAGATCAGTACAGCCATTTCTATAATTTTTACCTATCCTTTACCTACTTGATTTTTTTTAGTACTGGCAGAGCTTGCGGTACTACAACGTATTACAGATATTATACTTTCAAAAATATATGCGAATTGGACTATGTAAACTGTGTACAAGGATACGAAGGTACGTAGAAATTAAAAGAAATACTCGAAAAGATGCCCACACTTTTCATCATCATTATTGTCAATCCATATACGTCCAAATATAGGGTAGAGTCCCTTATCTTTCTAAATTAGTTTTGATTATAGTGACCCTTCCGTACCGACCCTTAGGGTATACGAGAAGGGCTAGTGCCCTAGTAACCTGTGCGCGCACAGGAACCGGCCCCATGCAACCGAGAGAACGCGTCCGTCTCTGCAGCTCACCACAAACCCCAGCGAGTCCATACCCAAATCTGGGTCCACCAGAGACGCCCGTGAGGACGTATCACTGGCAGAGGGCTTGGCTCGGACGCCCGCTGTACCCTGGTCTTGGCGTCGAGCCCGTAGTCTCTCCGGAAAACCGTATATCTCGGGTCGGTAGATAGGGACAAATGTGTGTCCGGTAAAGAACGGATAAGCCTGAAATGCCTTAGAGCTTATGAACGTTCAAAAAAATATCCCATGTAGTAGTACCTAACATATATATATTTTTTTCTTTAAATTTAATTATTTTCACCTTATTTTACGTTTTTGTACACCACAACTACAAGTTAATCAATTCCTTCGGTTTTTTTGGTGTCATAATATTCTACATTAACTGTGCTAAAAGATAGGCAGTAAATAGTTTTATTTTATTTTTCAGTGCAAAACTTTTTTTTCACTTTTTTTTCTTTGATATAAAAAAAAATTATGATAACCTGAGTGGCAACCATTCTAAAATAATGTGTGTTTAAAGTAGATTTCAAAATCGTATAATTCATTATTGTATCTAATATAAATAGAAAATTATTGCTATTAATGTGCAAAAGGAGTAAATTTCACTAAAAACTAAGTTTTCAAAATTGGACCATTTTTTTTCCTGAATTGAGCTTGACAATTGAGGTTCAATAAAAAAAAACAATATTAGAAATAAATACAACTTTATTTACAATTTGTTTACAGCAAATGTTCAAACTGTTTGCCACCGACTCTGATGCAGACTCTTCATCTTCGAATAAAAGCCCTTTTTAGTAGCCGCGTATATCGTCGTTCACTTATTGTTGCAGCGGCTGCACTGGCACGGCTACGTAAGTCTTCCAAGAACCTGATCGGCTTACTATACACAATTTCCTCCTCATTATACAAAATCCAGTGGATTTAGGTCCAGTGAACGCGGAGGTCATAAAATTCCCGGTCCATCTGTCTGGGTATTTTCTATTCCAATATGCTCAAACAATTACCGCATAGTGCACAGGACAGCCGTCATTTTATAACCAATGGGATTCCCTCAGCTCCTCTGGCGCGTCTTCCATTAAATTAGGCAGATCATTCTGGAGGAACTCCAAATAACTTTGACCAGTTATGTTCCCCGGTAGTTCAAATGGCCCTATTACTTTTCCATTTAATATTCCGGTCCAATAATTTATTTTGGTACTGTGAGCGGTCTTCCTGCATAAGATGGGGGATTTGAAGTTCCCAGCTATGGAGATTATGTAGATTTAAATAGCCATCTCTTTTAAGGGTTGGTTCATCGCTCCATAGAATTTTGTTAAAAAATTGCGGGTCTTCCTCTATCTTACCTAGCATTTGTCGGCAAAAAAGTAATCTTGAAACGTAATCTCTCGGTTGGAGAGTTTGCACGCGTGTAACGTGGTAGGGATGGAATTTATTTTTATTTAAAATATCATGCACTGTCGATTTTCCTATTCCCGTGAGTCGTGTTGTTACTCTCGTCGAGGTGGAAGGATCTTGCTCAATTTCCACAAGCACTATCTGTTCGTTGTCACCACGAGGTATTCTTCCAGTATTAGTACCACCAACACCACTACCAGGCATTCTTATTTCTGAGTAACATGCATGGACTCTCATGAACACGCGGTAATCTGGGTGACAAGCATTAGCGTATCTTTCCCTATAAAGAACTGCAGCTGCATTTGCGTTGGTTCCACATTCCCCATAAATAATATGCATGTTTGCATATTCTTGCGTCGTATACTGAATGCGTGGCATTTTTATTTACAGACCCAAAAACTGACTGACTGACTTTCTAGACTGAACAGAGTCTAGAAATAAGCCGAGTCGTCGTAATAACCAAACAAACAAAGTCCAAATCAGTAAGCAAAACGATAGTCCATTAAAGAGCCAGGTCGTCGTTTCAACACTGATTGAAAGTAAATCACAACAATTGCGAACGAAAAATTGCAACAAGCACAACACATGCGATGCCGAACAAGTCGAGTGACCCATTAATTCCATGAAAACATTTGCTAGCCGACACTGACCCTCGTTATCTCTTAAAAAACAAAAGACGAGTGTTGCGGCGAGGTAACCAATAACTCTCACACGCGTGGTATATTCATGGTACATTAACAATGTAAAAATTGTTTAGATTTGATTTATGCATTCTATTGCTGTATACAAATTGTAAATAAAGTTGTATTTATTTCTAAAATTGTTTTTTTACTGAACCTCAATCGGCAAGCTCAATTCTGGACAAAAAATGGTCCAATTTTGAAAACTTAGTTTTTAGTCAAATTTACTCCTTTTGCACATTAATAGCAACAATTTTCTATTTATATTAGATACAATAATGAATTATACCATTTCGAAATCTACTTTAAAGACACATTATTTTAGAATAGTTGGCCACTCAGGTTATCATAATTTTTTTTATATCAAAGATGCTTAAACTTTGTGAAAAAAAAAAATTTGCACTGAAAAATAAAATAAAACTTTTTTTTTAAATTAAGTGCCACAGTTAGTCATACTATTTACGGCCTATCTATTAACACAGTTAATGTAGAATATTATAACACCAAAAAACCGAAGGAATTGATTAACTTGTAGTCGTGGTGTACAAAAACGTAAAATAAGGTGAAAATAAATAGATTTAAAGAAAAAAAAATGTTAGGTACTACTACATGGGATATTTTTTTGAACGTTCATAAGCTACACTATAAGGCATTTCAGGCTTATCCATTCTTTACCGAACACCCTGTATATAGGGCACGTACAGTCTCAAGACGGAATTTATTTTATTAATTTAAAAGGTAGATCAATAGCTTAAAAATAAATTAAATAATAATAGTAACAATTGAGAGCCAATTAAAGATCCTCACAAATAGAAATATAGTAAGGAATCTGCATGCACAATTTCCCTGACTTATTATACTTATAAAACATTAAAAAAAAAACGCAGCAGTTGTAAGGCTCACCAAGAGGCAAAGAACTGCTCGCTCAGTGCTTTCTTTGCCGAAATTATTCCCACTAGTTCCGTTGAGAGACCTACTGGTACTTTTTCCCATTTGTTCTGTTAATAAATACACAGTTTTCTTTACAGAACTACTGAGAATTATCTCTCCCACTAGTTCTGTGTACAAGTTTTCAGTCTAGAGTTGTACCACAGAACAAAATGGGAAAAAAACACCGGCACTTCTATCAGCAGAACGGTATAACAAAACTAGTGTGAATAATTGGACAGAACCGACAGAACTACTGCGAATCATAAATCCCGTTTGTTCTGTTAACAGGACAAATGGGACGAAAAGTAGCATTAGTCCTGTCAATAGAACTGTACAACAGAACTAGAGGGAATAAACGGAAATCACAATCGTATTGAAAAGATCCAGATCAAACATAAAATGTTAAACTCATTGCTTGCCCGCCACATAAACGCTTTGCCTGTAGCAGAGTTAGGACTAAAAGTGAATTGTTTCTAAGTACTTGAAAGAACACGCAGTGATACTTGTGCAATTCCGGACAGTCAATAGAGCCCGATGCTATTTTTAATAAACACTTATAAGTCAGTAATATCTCGACGAATTTCTAGTGGAGATGATGCTTCCTACAGAAATTGTAATAATTGGCAGAATCGTAACAGTCATTTGTTCGATAGCACGGAAAACGCATTAAACTTCTTTTGTATATTTTCAAGCCGCGAAATGTAAATCTGATAACGAGGATTCAAAATTGGGCTTGCGTAATCTAAAATATAATGTAATAATATATAGGAATATTGACTCCACATAGCATCTTTTCGTGAACGGCAGAATAGAGAGCCTAGCATATGGCGAATAATAAGTGGCGCGACTCCCGCCGCTTGTCAATTCCTACACGTCACTCGTAGCGTAGGGTTGTCACATTATTGTTATATACATACAGGTTGCACAAAATCATTAAAAAAAAAAATTCATCACAGTTTTTTTGTGTTATATTGATTTAACCTTTGTCAAATGCAGTGCATTTTGATAATTTTATGAACGCCGACTAGTGTCTCGGTTATGGAATATTCCCATCATCATGGTAATGAAACAAAGTTAAATGAGACTTTCTACATATCGATACATTAATAAATAAAAAAAGCGAGGACAGTCAAGGTCAAAGTGAAATAATTTATTTGCATGTCACAGTTAAAGCATAGAAAATACAATTTAAGTTGATAGATTATTGAAAAGTATCATGTGACTCCCTTTAAGGGCATAGCAAATTACAGAGGTGTTTTTTATAATAGATTAATAAATTTACACCAATAAAATACATATATCATACAATTCCAATACATGCATTAAATTCATTAAAAATAATAATCATATTTGTAAAATTTTAATATTACACACATTTTTGGGCAAGAAAGGCAAGTACTTCCAAAATAAAAATAGGTAATACAATTTATTAGTAGATTAGTAACTAAATGTCAAAGGAGATTTCATAACATAAAAAAAATATTTTAAAAAATACACTCTACTCTAAATTGGTCCAAATACTAATAATGTCGTAATAATGTAAAAAATAACTGATAATGTCTTTCATTATATTATTCCACCAAATTTTTATCACGGATGTATTCAGTAAAGCACCCTTGCAAATTTACCTGACTAATATAATTTTCGAAACTCGACTTAGTTGACACTGGAATAAGGCATGCTAAAACAGAACCGTGGCGGACCATTTCACCATAACTCTGAGCAGTGGCGGATTTGCAATCTTGGCCGCCATTGTCCTCACATTCTTGAGCCTACAAGGCCCCAGGCCATGTAGTCAGTGCCTGTATCTGTTCAGTAGTTTTTGAATTTATCGTGATCAGACAAACAGACAGACAAACGTATTGATGTAGTGATTATACATTACATATATGTAACATATCGATATTTTATGCATAAAATGTGCGAAAGTGATTTAGAAAGTTTATTGTTATATGATGCGGTGCAGTGCGGCCCGTCATAATGTGCTTGAGCCTTTAGAATATTTAGGTACTTTGAGTTATTGCTTGTCATCATCAGTGAATTTTTTGTCACGATTGGCCGCCCTAGGCCCAGGCCTACGGGGCCTTAGGGCAAATCCGCCACTGACTCCGAGTCAAACTTCTCTATTATATAGAGATCTCCTTAGCGTCGTCACTGCCAAAATAGTAACAATTAAAATTACAGTGTAACTAAGATTAATTGCTATAAAAGCCTTACACACACGGCACATTTTTAGCGCGCAGATGACGCACGTAGATTGTTACTTTTGTACCGATTCAAACGCATGTAAAAACGTGCATGAGCAGCGCGTTTGAAGCTTGTTTGTATCGCGTTTCACGCGCGTTTAAATCGTTTCAACAACAATAATGTCGCGTCGCTGAGGTAGGCCACCGCTCCGCCACCCACAATCGTCTGTATCGCCTACGCGCAGTTGACGCGCGTTTCACGATCTCTATAAATGTCGTCGTATATATTCGTCGCATTGTCCACAAGAAAATAGTAGACTACATAGGGCGCACTATAAGTTTCCGGAACTGGCCACTTACATAAACAATATTTAAAAAGTAATTACAACATTTGAAATAGGAACTTTTTGGCTGTAGAATACAGTTTGTTTCATCTGATTGTCACTTATTTTTACATTGTAGCGTTAATTTAAAAATTGGTTGTATGCATCACCATGGATTTAACTCGTGGAAACTTTCGTAGTATGATTTTCTACGACTTTATGTGTAACCAGATGAAGCACCATGCAAGACATCTATTTATAGCTGGTTTGCAGAATTCAGACGCGGTCGTGTGAATCTCAGTGATGAATTTCGTGATGGTCGCCCGTCCACTGCTGTGAACAACAAAAACATCGATGCTGTGTGGCGTATGATCAAAACAGACAGGCATGTGACATACCATGAGATTCGGGCATCTTTAGGCAAAGGCATGAGTCAAATACAATCAATACTACACAAACATTTGGGTGTGAAAAAGTGGATCTCACCCAATTTTACTGAATCTCAAAAAACGGATCGTTTGAAAAAGTGCATTAACGCTAACGGAGAATATTTTGAGAAACAATAAATTCATTTCTAACCATTTATAGTTTTTTTTACTTATTCATTTCGGAAACTTGGAGTGCGCCCCACCAACCATTTATTTAACTATTGACATCGGCATGCCTCCGAAGTTCGGTAATTGTTGACATGCAACCACATACACAAATGCAATACTTCCTGGACTCTTTTATTTTTTAATTTTAGTGAAGCGACGTGCTCTTGGCTCCGGTATTTATCGAACCAACAGATTATGTAACGAAGATTATTCAAGTTGATAAATTTTAGTACCTGTCTAATAAATTATAATGAAATTAAATAAGTTATTAATAATTATAAGAAATTTTTATTGATTTTACAATGAATCATAGGATTCTTCTCCATATGGACGGGAATCATCATTTGAATTCTCATTAACATTAATTATCACTTCTTGAGTACACAAATTGTCAAACGCAACATCAAGATCCAAATCAGACAATATCTTCTTTTTTGAACCCGCTCACATTCTCGATTTTAACATTTTTATAAATAAAATCGATTGTTATAAAAAATCGAATTGGAAACGCATAAGGACATCACTAATTGATTAGAAATCGAGCTGTCAAAAGTTAAATAAATGGTTGGACGGAGTATAATTCATAATAAATGTAAGCGACAGCGACTCTCTCTCTAGTCGGATTCAGAAAGTAACGGTTTTGCATAATTTAAATTATATTATTAGGTTTTTACTCCGTATTTTATATTTTAATACTTATTTTAAAACAATGAAGACAAAATTATTAATCAATATGTTTCCTTAGTCTCAAACTATTTAAATGTTTGCAACCCCTGAGGTCAAAGTCACCTCTACCACGATACGGAAACGATAAATATTTTCGCACGTTATATCGAACATTGGAGAGTATCGTTGTCACAATATTCACGTATACAATGGTAGGAAAGGGCGGTTGATCGCTGTTGCCATGTTGTTTGGCACAAACTGTACCTGTTTGTTTTATCTACGCGTAACAATACGCCGTATGCATACGGACTAAGGTAGATTTTTACCAAATATTTTGGGTTATATTAATTGTTTCTCTAGGTAACAAGCTGATTATACATAACATTTCCCTCTAACTCCAGTTTGGACACTTAACCATATGGGTGCCTGTTTCGACCCAGGAATAAGTAAACCATACACCTTTGACAGTGAGTACTACTTTTTTTAAATCAGGCATTTTGTATTAAAGCGAGGTATTTCAACGCGAGCCTAGACGAGGAGGACGTGGGGGCTTGGCGTTCCTCAATCCGCGTGATATGAATAAAATGTTCTTATAAGAACATGCGGAGAAAATTTAACACAGATCCGACGTCGACAAGCGCCCGATGGCGACTGGCAGAGCAGCGGGCAGCGCGACGTATCGTTAAACCGCTTAGCAATTTAGGACAAATGTGAATTTAATAACTAATAGAGCTTCAGTTGAAAACCAAAATTTTGGAGCACATGAAAATTATGTTTTCAGGATTTTATAAGATCGGGTAAAGTGCACACTAGTGTGTAACACGTTAGCACATTCTTTAGACAATATCCTTAGGTGTATCGTATATTTTTTGTGAGACCGTTATTTAACGGTAAATACATAAACCATTTAATCCAGCAAAACAATTTTTCCTGCTTCTCTTCCGCTGACTTGCCTTAAGAAAATGTGCAATTCGCTAAAAAAATCACATATTTTACGTACATTAATCTTATCTCCCAACACAGTAAGCAGGTAGTTCAGTAGCGGTAGAGCTCCTTGTAGAAGATTTCGTCCAGGGAAGTACTACCACCTTACCTATTACTGCCGCCAAGCAGTAATGTTCGCATTACTGTGTTCAATTTTGAAGGGTAACCGTGCTGGTGAAATTACAGGCACACGGGATTTGTCAACTTATCTCTCATGGTGACGGGCGCAGTGGCAGTGCCCCTCAGATCTTTGCGATTTAAAGCTCTGAGTGGCACTGCAACTGTTATGGACAGGCGTGTAGCTTACCATCAGGCTCACGACTTGTTCGGCCCGTCACTGGTTATTATTTTTAAAAAAATGTAGGTACTACCATAGTACAATAAGATGAGTAGGGCAACTCCCGCCTGTTCCTCGTTGTAAATGTCCACATTTCGCTCGAAGTGTAGGGTTGTCACATTGTTATATTAATTGTACCTACAGGTTGTAAACATAAATTGAAAAAAATAAGGTGTTCATCATAGTATTCTCGTACCATAATTGAAAAATTGTTTTTTTAAATTCAGTAGGTATTTACGTTATGATGTTTTTAGTCCAGCATTTTTTTTATTATACCAAACCATAGGACGAACAAGTCATGCGCCTGGTGGTAAGCGACACGCCTATTCATAACAGTTGCAGTGTCACTCAGAGATTTTAATCGCACTGCCACTGTGCCTGTCACACTAAAACATAAGTTGACAAGTCCCACGTGCCTGTAATTTCACCAGCACCCTTACCCTTCGAAACTGGAACGCAGTAAAGCTCACATTACTGCTTGGCGGTTGAAACAGGTAAGGTGGCAGACCCTTGACGAACTCTTTCACAAGGAGGTCTACTGCTACTAAAAGAATCGCGAATTGGTATTTTGATTATGGAGTATGATTATGGAACAGAAATTAACTGCTGAATAATTTTGAATTTTATGCACTCTTGTTCAAACTACTACAAACACAACAATTAACCAAGCAACCGTTTTAATTCTATAAAATTAATATCGTGAACGATGTAACACGAGTGCATCGCGAAATTATGCGAAAGTGCGTACATGGTGCGGCAGGTGCGCACACAGACGAACCACACTGCTGCTTTTGTATTGAGTTACTATACTTTTTTCTCTCATACTATGGTGCTACTGACATCGCTTTACTAGAGTTCGAACAGCAACGCGACCATCCCTTAATTTTCCAATAAAAGATTATTTATTAATATCGATTTACAACCACCATCTACGTCTGGCTAACTTGCTGTTGATGCAACTAATAATAATATTTCTTCAAAGCAGTTCCAATACGTTAGCAGCTTTAAAAATGATATTTAATATTTTTGAAACTAGAAGACGATCAGCAATTTCTATTTTTTTTTTGAGGCATTATCCATTCATCGCAATGGACAAACCATTTTATCAATTTCATGTTAAAGTGGTACTTTAACTACATAATATTATGTAATTTAAGAAAAAAATATTCTCTAATGTTCTCTTCAATTATGTTTTTTTAGCATACTTATACAACGAGGACTTATGGCTGAACAAATTCTACGTACAGCCTTTACAAAGTGATAAAGACTACATGGGACCCTTCATCAACTTTACAAACCGTAATTGACTATTAAACATGATTATTTATTTATTATCTGCCCCTATGTGGTATAATTTAATCCAAGATATGATGAAACGAAAATGTAACCTGAGAGTTTTAGTTTGTAATAATAATTTTAAATTAAATGTTGTGGATATTTGCTTTTTATTTATTAACTTTAAATTTTTATGAACACGAATGCTAAACATAATTTATATAAAATGATGCCCGATGTTCCCAACTCTTGCCTCCTTACTTAAGTATTTATATTTATGTATATTCACATTATGCTTTCAATCATAATATTATGTGACCGTATTTATAGAAATACGGTCTATACTACGGTACGGTACGGTACTGTAGAGTAATACTACTTTTTATAACTTCAATATATAAGCTACTTATACACAAGGCCTACTGCTTAAACTGCGTCAGTCAGTTGCGTGGCGCGGAACAGTGTGATAATCGCCTTACTTGACAGTTATGTCGCGCTGCACAGCTGATAATTTGAACAAGATTTTTCTGATGATATTCAATTCAAGTTGATTGAAAAAAGTGCTTACCAAATTAGTCAATTGTTATTATGTGAAACCATAATAAAAAAAACTATTTCATCGATAATTGAAATTAATAGACAAGCCATTTGGCACATTTTTCAATCGACTTGTTATTATATCAATAACCGTCAGAAAAATCTTCTTAAAATTATCCCGTGTGCAGCGCGACATGACTGTTACATAAATTGTCACTCCTCTCGCACCGCGCAGCTACCTCAAGAACCGATTCCGTTAAGTGCTAGACCTGTAATATATACCTACGTGTATTCTGAATGTGTCATGTGGCACACAGTAGAGGATACACAGACCATAATGTGCAGTATGTTGATTTGCATTCTCGCCATATTTAAGAATGTATAATCTTCTTATCGTATCGATGACATACATTATACTATTGTGGCCCAAAACTTTGCCACGCCGACCGCGTCACTAGTAGCCGCCATTAAATCCTCAAGCATGCAGGTGTTAGGGCACGCAGGGCACGATATGAGGTGGGCCAACGTTTGAGTCGCACCGAACAAGCAGTCCAGGTTAGAACCATCCGAAAAGCCCCACTTGAACAAATTGTCCTTGTTCCGATCAACCTGAGTTCGAGGCCTTCAAAGACGTCCAGATCGGCCATGGCAATTCGTGTCTAGGAGGAAGACGCTCAGAAGGCGGGACAAACGTAGATGGTATTATTTCGCGTCAAAGATTGCACCTCGCCTGAGCTGGCACAATGTATAATATAAATAATGCAAAATCATCAAAAAATATTTAAAAAATACGTTCTGTTCAATATTCTGACTAATTGTATCTAGTAAAGTTTCGCATAATTCGTGTGCACCGCGCGAGGGCAGTGACTTCGAAACGTAACCTTTCTCGATCTCTTATTTACCTATTTTTTAAAATTATGATTACGTACTAGAATTGTTATAATTTACTAATTATTTACATTAATTAGGAAAGTTAACTGGAAAAAGTTTCGTTGTAACTTAGATTTGATGCTTACTAACTTTAGGTTAGTCGAAAGTATTGCTAGAAGTACCTAGCTCCACAGTCGGTGGCTGGATCCGTACCGCAGCCTCCAGCAGCTGAGCAAAGATTCGCACGTGAGTTTCGTTTCAACTTAGCACATTTGACTCCACAACTTTGAAATCAGAGATGATATTTGCGCGCAATTCTTCGACAAAGACAACGAAAAATCATCACTGGAAATGCGACGAATTTAGTCTCCCACCTCGTCCTTATGAGCTCTAGGGCAGGCTCGTACGCTGCGTTTGAGAAAGAAAAAGATAGCAATACTTTCTGGGTTCCTCAGGCTGCGCTATAAGTTTAACACGTGCCGTGCAAGTCAATGACCTTTGGGTCAAGCAGGGTCAGGTGATTACGAATCTATGTTTACCGGTATTAAATAAAAAAATAAAAGAAATTTTTTTGTGGCAATTTTTTTTATGATTTGGGTTCAGTTTCAGATAAAGAATGACCTCGGTAAATATGGCGAGAATGATAAAAAAATCAACACATTGTATATAATTTACTTAGGTTAGGACTCAGTCGACTCTGAAACAAGAACGAACTGAAAATCTGTGTCTGCCTCGCCCGATATAGAGATTTTGCTAAGTCGTGTCCTTTTTCCTTTCACGCCACTATGCAAAGTATGAAATAACAATAACTTATTTCATAACTTTGTACATGTGTGGTTAGTATTTCAGGTGATTTTAAGACTAGCGTTAGTATTACATGACTGGAAGCAATCGCAATCAGTGGGCGAGCATAGCTGAGTTCTCACGCTCCGCGAACAAGGCTGCCACACAGGCGGCGCTTCAGTGAGGCACACCTCTTTCGCATTATTGCCGAGAAGCAACCAGCCTGCGCCGCCGTGAAAATAGCCATCCGCGTCTCCACGAACATAGCAGAAGCACAACAAAAACGCGCCAACCATATCAACACCTAATAAGCACTGTTGTATTGAACAACTTACAGTGTCACTCAGAGCTTTACATCACGAAGATCTGAGGAACACTGCCACTGCGCCTATCACCCTGAGAAGTAAGTTGACAAGTCCCATGTGACTGTAATTTCACCAGCACCCTTATACTCTTCGAAACCGGAATTCAGTAATGCTCACACTACTGCTTGGCTGCAGAAATAGGTAAGGTGGCAGAACCTCCCATGACGAATTCTTTCACAAGGAACTCTACCGCTACTTTGCTGCAACCGCCTACATGCGCTGTGCAGCGCGAGCGCCTAAATCTTCTTCGAGATGCAGGTTTCATCACAATGTTTTCCTTCACCAAAAATCTCATGGTAACCTTCATATTAAATTACGCACGTAAATTCCGAGAAACTTAGAGATGCGAGCCCGGATTAGAACCCCCGTGGGCGTCTCTGCTTGAGAGGCGGCAGGTCACAACCAGTCACAACCATCAGAAAACCTGAGATCTCCGCAACCCACATTGGACCAGCGTGGCGGCCTATGACCTAAAACCCCTCGCCTCTGAGGAGACCCCTTCCCAACAATGGGACGTACAATAGAGTTGATGATGTTGAAAATGATGATATATTATTACCATCAAAACGCCTACAGCGCATTCATTCATACTGTACGATATTTTCAACATTATTATTTCATTGTTACGCTTCATTGATTTACTATTTACAGTTATTGCTTTCCGTTATCGTGTGGTGATAATGTAAATTTAATGTCCGCCTTGCAGATAACGTTGAAATGTAATTACATAAATTCTTAATCTAACGTGAATAAATGTGTAATAAAATAAGTGTTTTTGTAACATTACATGAATACAAGAATAAATATTTAGCTAAATACTAGCACAGATTGTCTCAAATTGTTATTATTGAAACGACAATATGAACATAGAAGGCATAATAAAATTAGAACGTTCTGTCAGCTTCTGTCTTATAATATAGAGATCGATAAAAATGGATTTAGGTCCAAAACCTTTTGATTCATAAATGTGTAATTATATGGAATAAAATGTATGGGAGCCAAACCATTATGATCTTTTTATGTTATATAACCGGTAAGTGACAATATTTGTTCACTTTTATACCTGTACACGGTTGAAATACGTCATCTCCACTTGAGGTTGTTGAATAGGAGACAGCTTACATACATAGTATAACAGGACAAAATGGAATAATATTAATTGATCCTTGAATTGTAAATGCGCAATTTTTTAATAAATGATATTGTATTTATGTTTGACATGTATATTAATTGTTCCATCGGTATTAGTTGATCTATGTATAAAATATAAATGAACTCCGTTCAAGGTAACTCTATTAATATGTTTAAGCATACTAAATTAATATTTGGTATTCAAAAATAATATTTGATCCTTTTTTTTATTATTGGTATTTTCTTTTAACGCTTGATGACTTTTACAACCTGTACATCTTTTGATATTGATCTCCTAATAAATGTTGGTTGCTTGGTTGCGCCCTCTATTCAGTAGGTTAGGTTAGTATACTAAGGGTTGTATTCTAGAACTCTACTCAATGCTCAAGTCAGGATTTGAGTATGGTTTAAAGCACTCGAAATCATACTCAAGTCCCTGCCATTAGGGTCGTGTTTCCAATGCTTGTGTTGCTAGTGCAATCCTGACTTGAGCATTGAATAGAATTCTAGAATATGACCCTTAGGGTTGTATTCTAGAAGTCTACTCAATGCTCAAGTCACGATTTGAGTATGGTTTAAAGCACTCGAATTCATACTCAAGTCCCTGCCATTAGGGTCGTATTTCCAGTGCTGGAAATCATACTCAGATCCTGACTTGAGCATTGAGTAGAGTTCTAGAATACGACCCTAAAAGCAGCACGAGCCTAGCTAGAGAAGCGACCGTGTCGCGGCAGCGGCCGGCGAGTGCCAGAAGCCAATTTGCTTGCGATGTTTTGAGATCAAATTATATTATAATTAATATATTATACAAATATTTAAATAATTAAATTTTATTTTAAATGCTCATTTGTCTTAGTTTTGAGGCCCAACATATAACTATCAAAGTTATTTTGTACATGTCAATCATATTTTGCGTAGCTCAGAACAGAACATCGATTGATTTAATTTATTGTATGTCTCATAGAAAGGGGATCAATCATTAAAAAAGATGACCATTTAGATCATTTAAATATATGCCAAGACAAATGTAGTTTAAGAGGGGTGGCTAAAAAGTAATCCATAAGTATGAAATAAAAGACGATCGTAGTTACTTTTTTCAACGTCGCTGCAAGGGAAATAAATACGTTTCATTTTCATTTGTTCGAAAGGCCTTTAGCCTGTTACAAAAAGTAATTGCTCATTTTCCTTCCGACATATTCAATTGTCCATGCAAAGCGGATAGATAAGTAATATAATAAAAAATAAAGTAAGAAAGAGTCGTCTCACGCACCAAATATTAAAGAATTGAAGTCGTTCGGTCTAAAATCGGAAATGTTCAGCACTTTGTATTTCATAATCATACTCAAGATACCAATCCGCGACGCCGGTATAAAAAATCAATACTGCATTTAAAAAAGGTTACCTATTTCATTAACAAAATTCATAATAATGTTTATTAAATTCATCATACAATAAAATAAAACAGTAGGCACTTTACACAAAACTATTATAACCATGATTGTGTGTGCTATTTATATATAATGTTGAAAACTCCCGAATCCCAAACTAAGCGAAAGCTTGTATTTTGATGTAACAACCCTACGCTCCGAGCAAAGTTTTTATTTATAAAATCAAGTGACGAGACGAACAAATCGTGCGCCTGATGGTAATGTAAACACCTGTCCATAACAGTTGCAGTGCCACTCAGAGCTTTAAATCGCAACGATTTGAGGGGCACTGCCACTGCGCCCGTCACCCTGAGACATAAGTTGATAAGTCCCATGTGCCTGTAATTCCAGCACCCTTACCCTTCAAAACCGGAACACAGTAATGGTGACATTACTGTTTGGCGGCAGAAATAGGTAAGGTGGCAGTACTACCCTGGACGAACTCTTTCACAAGGAGCTCTACTGCTACTAGAAGTGTACGCATTAACGCGCCGAATAGGCGGGAGTTGCCCTACTTGCTCTTATTATTATACTATATAGGTACAGCGGTATATGTAAGCGAAGATGCTAAAAGCATATGCGTTTCTCCATTTCTGCGATTCGACATTGACCATGGTAAACAACATATTTATACAAATCAGGCCCTGTACGAGAGTACAGACGAGAATACAATGTGGATGTGGGTTTGCATCAAGAATCGGCTTTAAGCCCCTGCCTGTTTCTCCTAATTATGGATGCTCTAACATCGGACATACAGAAGGAAGCACCTTGGTGCATGCTGTTCGCCGACGATATAGTACTTGTCGAAGAGGATGCATTTGAGGTCCAGAGCAGACTGGCAAAATGGCAGGTAAGACTGGAGAGTGACCGGTAGGTAGTTTTCCTCGACATTGGCGGTGCCTCCGGTTTTACCAATATTGCCTTTGATGGTGTATCCGTACCAGGCTGCTCCGATTTTCGGTATCTCGGTTCGTTAATACAGAACGACGGTGAGATAGTCCGGGACGTTAAGAACAGGATAAGTGCAGGATAGATGAAATGGCGACAGGCCCTAGACACTATTTGCGATTGACGAATGCCTCTTAAGCTAAAGGGGTAAATATACGAGACCGTGATTAGACCTGTCGTACTGTACAGGTCAGAATGTTGGGTAATAAAAAAGGAGGATTAACGAACTGTGCATGCAGTGGAAATGCAAATGTTGAGATGGATGTGTGGAGTGACGAGAAAGGATAACATAAGGAATGAGTACGTCAGGGGAAGTACGAAAGATGCGGCAGTGACGGAAAAGATGAGGAGAAATTAGTTAGCGTGGTATGAACATGTCATGCGGAGGAAAGAATGTCATGTGACGAGAAGAGTGTTAGGTACGAATGTGGAGCGATTTATGGGGAAGGAAGGCCAAATAAAAGATGTATTGTGTGAAAGATGAAATGGATAAGAAAGGTGTGAGTATAAAAATGAAGGCTGATAATAATAATAATGTGTTTATTTCTCCACAAAAACACGTTCAGAAGGTTTTCAGTAATTTAAGAAACATTAACAGCTTTAGTAGGAGCTGGTGCCTGTTAAAGGCTTAACACCTGTACTACAAGTCACCAGTAAACATTGCAAGAGAGAAACAAAATATGAAAAATATAAAATTAAAGAATATTTCTTTTTTAGACTTATACACTATTGAACTTTAGATAGATGAATTTAATTATAAAATGTACTTTTAAACTGAAAGTAAAACTTAAATTTAAAATGAGTGTGTGTGAATGTGTGCACTTGTGTGTGTGTGTGTGTGTGTGTGTGTGTGTGTGTGTGTGTGTGTGTGTG
>NW_020653391.1:3670385-3725082 GCF_003589595.1 Hyposmocoma kahamanoa | reverse complement strand
GTGTGTGTGTGTGTGTGTGTGTGTGTGTGTGTGTGTGTGTGTGTGTGCGCGTGCGTGTGCGTGTGCGTGTGCGTGTGCGTGAGTGCATGTGTTAGTGTGTGTTTGTGTTTTTGTGTGCGCGCGTGTGCGTGTGTGTGCTTGTATGTGCCTGCGTGCGCGTGTATATGCACGTGTAAATATATGGTAATCCTACAGATCAGCAAAACCTTGAGTCACACTATTGGATGAAGTATAGCTTCAGTATCCTCATAATTTAACTTTTGCAACAAATTTGCCATCTTTGACAGTGGAGAGTGGAAGAAAAATACATATTGTGCCGACCTAGCGTGGGATAAGGACAGGAAGAAGAAGACCCTGTACTCTCTTTCTCCGTCCGACATTCGTCTGAAACAAATACTGTGAAATAAGTAATATTTGACCAAATTAAAACACGCATGACGCAAATGTAGCTTCATACTTGACATTGTCTTTTATATTGGTCGAATGTTCCCAATTTGACAGTACCTAATTGTTTCAGACGAAGAACGAGAGTAAACCCCCAGATTTCATATGCATAGTGTAGGTACAAGATACAAATATTCAAAAGTAAATTTCCCTGTGTATATTCCCTATTCCAGTTTGGGACCAGGCTTTTTTGTGATATCAAGTGACGGAACGAACAAGTCGAGCACCTGGTGATAAGTGACACGCCTGTCCATAACAGTTACAGTGCCACTCACAGCTTTAAATCGCAAAGATATGAGACGTAAGCTGAGAAGTCCCATGTGCCTGTCATTTCACCAGCATCCTTACCCTTCAAAACCGAACGCAGTAATGCTTACATTACTCCCTAGTGCAGAAATTGGTAAGTGGCAGTAGGTACCTGGACGAACTCATTCACAAGGAGCTCTACTACTACGAAAATGTATTCAGTTTATCTACTAATTATCAATTGCTAACAGCTAACAAAAACATTCATGACTGAAAAGGTACAACAACATTTTCGAAGACACGTAAAGTCCAAACTTGCATTAAGCCAGCGTAGTGGCCTATTGCTTACACAGTCTTGGAGCAGATCAGTGCCCAGCAAGGACACGTTCATAGATTAGAACAAATACACGGTGATACAAGTGTGTTTCTGGCACTTTTTATTAAATTCCTTTCAGATTACCGTATACTCAGTGCGCCACCCGTGCACGGTGTCCAGAAACAAGTCTCATCTTCGTTTGATCAAAAAGAATGGTTGCGACTAAAAAAACAAATGAGAGAGCGGTCTCACCAACTTTGGGACCAAGCAGAAAGACAGTTAGAGGGAGCAGGGATACAGAAGAGAGCCGAGGTAACTAAACCTCGAGCAAGTACGAAGACGTTACGCCCCAAATACGAAACAGATCCATCAAGAGGTTAGGGTAACATCCATCACTAGCGACTGCCGCGGCCCAGTTATTTTTCTTATAATATCGGAAAGAACAAGTAGTCTGTTCTTTAGTAGTGTCTGGTGGTAAGCGACACCCCTTCACATAACAGTTGGTGTGCCAGTTCTGGCTTTGATCGCAAAGGTTTAAGAGTCTATACTGCCTCAAATGCCTTTGGTCGTATCAATCACGTTGGAAAAAATATATAGTAAAATTGAGAATGTACACTGATTACTATACGGTGTGAAAACATGATTCCGGAAAATTTTCACTATAAAAAGGAACACGAGCTTACTTTGAAATCTTCATTGACTTACAAATAAATGGACGACGGGTCTAATACAAAAACCACGAAAAAAATATCCCAAGTTAACCTATTTAAAGTAGCACATGTAAAGGAATATGAAAAAGCTAAAACGTTGAATTTAAATTGTAATGTCATCGCAGTACTGTCTAATTTTGCTTGCTTCGCTGTCAGTCGAACAAACGAAGACTAAAGCGTGAATGACGCTCTGTCATGCTATTTTAACGTCCTATAAGTTCGGACACTTTTTAGCGCGGACCCGACGTCCATATAATTGTAAGTCAATGGAAATCTTACAAGAAACCCGCTGTATTCAATAGGTACTTTACTTATACCAATGATTTTTTTAATCATCTGAACTATATAGAACGTACCTATACTATACGGCATACATTTTTCAAATAGCTTTAATTTCGTTTATAAAAAAAAAATAATTCTGAAATAAAGCAAAATGAATCGTATTAGTACGGAAAAAATTTGAATTTGAGCTTAGATAGTATCGACTCAGCCTGAAACAAAAAGTTAACAAGTCCTGTGCCTGTAATTTCACCCTTACTTTAGTTACACTGTGCTATCACCCTCACCCGGAACGCAGTTACGAATACCTATACCTCACATTGTGCTTTTAGGTGCAATTGATAGCGACATGGAGAAAATGTTCAACTGGGATGTCGATGATGTGACACCCAAAATCAATGAGGATGAGATGATCGGCCCTGTTGAGAAAACGACCACTCCGCGGTAAGTAAACAGACGATCACTGAATATAATATTTGTTTGTTGTCACTAGGAAACGCAATACTGCTTCTGTAAGCTATGTTAGCATAGCCAGAGAAAAAAGAAGAAAAAAAGTAACGAGAAAGGTCACTCTCCGACTCTCCCTAGCATTAAATACAACACCGCGTACCTCATATTCACGGTCAAAGGATGACGATGGATAGGGAAAAATGATGATGAATGGGAAGGGAGGTGACTATGGATAGGGAAAGGATGAAGGTGGAAAGGGAAAGGATAGAAGTGACAATAGTAGCTTTGAAGGCAATTTTCCGGACGGATACCATTCAAACGAGCCTAGATTCGACATGACCGCTACTAGTATACCACCGTAATTCTGTTTATATTTATACTTCATATTATTAAACATACTTATGAGTCACTTTCTCGCTAAAAAGGTTTGACTTCACATGAGTACGTATGTAATCTTTTATACACACTTATCAAATTGAACAAATATTATATGGCTAAGTACTTATACTTATATAATATAATAATAATAAACTAATAAAAAAATAAAAAACTGTAAACTGAATACCTGAAAATAACACATATTCCGAAGTTATATAATGTCGGTCGACATCACGTCGTCATAATCATCATGTCGGTACGACATGATATAACTTCGGAATAAGTGTTATTTTGATGTATACAGTTTATAGTCATTATCAAGGAAATTATAGGAGTATGATTATTGACTCTATAGAAAAAAGAAAATTTAGAGAAATACATCGAATATATGTATAACCAGATATAGAGACAAAATAACTATCCATCCCTGGCAACTCATCAGGCAAATGTGCCTTACATTACTTTTATGTCAACTGTCGTTTGCGCTGAAATCACAAATTCGAAAACTGAAATAGTACAGCGCCAACAAGTGACCTGTGTGTACGTCTTCATATATTCCAAAAATATTCTGTATTTATTGTAACAAAGATAATATCTCTAACAACAGGGGGCTGTTCTAATCGGTAGTGTGGGAAAAACAGCAACACATCTAATAACAAAAGAAAAGAAATCACATTTTATCGGTAATTAAATATTAAATATGTAATTTTTCAATTTTCGTCCATTATAGCAAAACTCAATTTAAACTGGTCGATTTGAAGTGAAACAATTGACGGCATCCGTCAATTGTTTCGAATTCGGGCTGGCCGATCGGAGCGCAGTTGACACTGTTGGGCAGAATAGTTTTCAAACAAATTAATGACATTCCGTCTCTATTTCTGGTTATATACTCGATGTGTCGTACCATTGGTATAATAAAACCACATGCATTAAAAGTGCTTTTCATCATAATTTCGCTATTTATGCATAAAAAGTTATCGACTAATTTCATTCGTGGAATCTTTGTACCTCTCTCTTGAAAGGTTGTAATTTTGCAGGTGTGACCTTTTGCACCACAGATGTGGTATTAAAAACCTTAATTGACTAGTTTATCTGGCACATTTATTTGTGTTATTGCAGTACTACACCGGCACCGCCGTCGACAATATCAAGACCACAAAGCTATTATCATTGCGTGCACCTCAAGGACAAGTGCATGAGAGCTTATACGTAAGATTATTAAATGCTATCGATAGCTCAATATAGTATTATTTCCTTTATGGCGGCCACAACGCCTCAATATACTACCACCTCACGTAGACCTAACGGTGTATCTGTTGAAACGCACAATTATAACATCAATTTCGTAATTTTGTTACCTCAACAATATTTGTTTAAATAATAATTAATTTCAACCGGAAGAAACGTTACCGTTCTGACCACCACATTGTTGAACTGAACTGATGGCCGTTTGGGCAGAAGGTTCGCGGAACCGGAAGGCGTTCGGTGGGAAGGCTCCCTACTAGATGGACGGATGACCTAGGGGTCGATTCAGAATCTGACGATGACTCAGTTGTGGACCGATTTCTTTTCATGTTTCGAACATCAAACTGTCGTATTCGAAACTGAACCGAAATAACGTCACACCCGTACGATTACTTGAACTTGTCGACCGACAAAGGTTACAAACGTTATTCAGAACACAATTATCGAATGGAAGTTTCCGAATGTCCTATTGTTTACAAAGCAAGAATGTAATATGGAAATCTCTTAATATTTTAAAGAAAGGCTAGACTTTGTTCAATTTGATTAATTTATTTTAATGCAAGACTAACGCATTCCTATATTTTTGGCCTTTATAGTCTTAGGATGGATTTTAATTTTTCTTATAATCAATTTTACCGACTAACTACGTAAACGCTGTTAGATAACGATATCGTATCCGAATACGAATCTAACGTTTAACTCAAATGTTCTGAGTAGCTCGGAAAGCGCCCTTCGATTCGAAAACGATATCCAATCGAACGATTCGGTTAAAATGTCGAAGAGTTCTGAATCGGGATCTTGGTAAGGGCGGCGGGTAACCGATGGATGCACGTCGTGTCCAATCGGCTGGTCTGGAAATCTTTAGGGGACACCTGTGTTCAACAGTGGACGTCTTCCGGTTGATATGACAATGATGATGACAAAAGTTGATAAAGATGAGAAGTGATAGTGGCAGCGTTGCACTGGTTGGTCCCTAGAAAATTTCTCTTTCTGTCATTTATTTTAGTTGCTGAACATCGAGTATATAACCAGAAATAGAGACGAAATAAGGGCCATATATTTCTGGTAACACATTAGCGATACAGCTCTTATAAATATCAACTCCCGTTTGCACTAAAATAAAGACAGGCCAATGCTGACCTGTGTGTACTTCTCCGTATATTCCAAAAAATATTCTGTATTTATTGTAATGAAGATAATATGTCTAACAATGCCGTACTGTTCTCTTCGGTGGTGTGGGAAAAACTGCAAAACATCTAATTACAAAACAAACGGAATCACATTTCATCAGTAATTAAATATTAAATATGTAATTCTGCAATTGAAATCCCTTGTAGCATAGCTCAAGTTAACTGGTCGATTTGAAGTGAAACAATTGACGATACTCGTCAATTGTTTCGAACTCGGGCTGGCCAATCGGAGCGCAGTTGTCACAGTAATGATATGGCATAAAAGTTTTCAAACAAACTAAATAACATTTCGTCTCTATTTCTGGTTGAACTCGATGTTGCTGAATAACTATCTATAGCGATCGAAATTCACAAACATGTTCTTACAGCAGCGTATAAAAGACAAAATTAAACACAACGACAAACCATTCCTCTTCCGATCAGTTTTTTCCCTAAATGCGTGTCCTAAATTTTGTAAACGTACCTATAGATGAGTAAGCCAAAAAACGAAAAAAAAAAACACTTCTGTCAAATGGACCTACATAATTTTGTTTGTAACTTTTTATTTTTACATACATACAGCCTGTTTACTAATAAATTTAATAATTTCCTAATTTTTTTTCAGAACTGGACCATTATGCGCTCGTACTATGTATTTCACATACCTTACATACCCTAACTATTGTTTAATGGATTTTGTTAATTGCGTAGAAGAGCTAGAAGGTAAACGTTAACCTTTTGTATTCTACACCAAATAATATATTTTTAACCGACTTCAAAAAAAGGAGGCGGTTCTCAATTCGACTGTTTTTTTGTATGAATGTTACGGAGTTATCCTCCGGTATTTGTGAACCGATTTTCATGATTCCTTTTTTGTTGGAAAGAGGGTACATCCACAGTGGTCCCATTTCATTTTGAAGAAAATCATCTACCTCTAAGGGCTGATCACGCATGAGCATTCATTTTTATAAATAGCGCCAAAATTTTACTTAAGAGCAATTATTTTAATGGTTGGTTTGACTATTTTCCAATTCAAGGCATTTTTCTTACTCAATATACTTTGAGTAGTGAGAACCGATTTTTATTATCTCCTGGGTCAAGTCCCTTATAGTGGCGAACTAGGGGATATTTCAGTAAAACTTATCAAATATATGTAATTCCACGTACTTTTGAGATCGGTTTTTTAGTACTCTGTACTGAGATTATATAGTCGTACATTCTTTGCAAATGCTTTCTACAATAATTTTCGGCGTTAAAGTCAATTCCAAGCCCTTCAAATACTTTGTATTTGAATTAGTGATGCAATAGAAATGTCATTACGGAAACAGAAACTAAAACAGATGTCAGAAGTAAATCTTAATGGAAACGGAAGCAGAAGTGTACATACTAATATCTCAACAAAATAGTTCCAAACCACACTTGTTTCTGGTTTCATAATTGCACATAACACAACACAAATTTTAATTCATTGGTGCTGAGAGTACCAACGCAACATCTGTCGGCCTTCAAAAAGGAGAAATTTTGATCAAAGGGTGTCATGTATTTGTGGATCTTTGTAACCTGAATATAAAAAAAATAATAAAATTTATTAATAAACGTATAAATAATAAATAATAGTAGTTAATCTTTCATTATATTACTATGTATGTTAGTCTATATAAGGAATGTATTTATAGGTCTTTGTAACCTGAATATAAATAAATTAATAAAATTGTAATCCGCTCGCCTCATTTGTGGCGAACGTTGTAAACTTACCCATAAATATATACCTAACATACATAATTTTATAATAATACCTATTTATTTACAATTTTTTTCAGTGTGGAATATGCTTCACATGGGAAAGTGTTATGAAGCTATGCCTTTAACCATATACAGCCGTAAGTAGATTTGTTGATGTAGTCAACCAAGTTACAACGTTTAATCGAATTCAAAATTAAATTCTGAGCAGCGAGGCGTCGTAGAGCTTTCAAAAATTAACAAAATGTGCATGGTCTATAATAGAATTTACAATATTTTTTTAAAACATACAAGTATTATTAATAATTTAGATTACCGGTATTAAAGCATTTGTAAATTGTTTGTTTAATAGCGCGTCAGACAACCACACCTATCTATAATAATAAAGTTTTTTTTTGTATCAGTTTGGATCACTGGTGTTAGTTTACTACTTATACTATTATTAGTTACGTATAGTTACATTACTTAGGTGTGCATGCTACATCGTCGGCCTTGTCATCACTTTCCATCAGGTGAGATGGAGGTCAAATGCGCACTTATTTTCTTATAAAAAGAAATGCGACCAATATTTCAGCATTGAATCTGAGAGATGAATGTTTGTAAATGATTCCGTTTAACCCTTAGAATCATAACGCATAGAATGATAGTTTCATATCAAATGAACTGTCTCAAGTGAGGCAAAAATCAAATTCATGTAGGCTAGTTTTTGTAGTAGGTTAATTTTCGGTTTTAGTGAATATTTATATAAAAATACAAGTTGAAACGCGTTACTTCCTTGTGGAATGTGATATTAGTATCTATTTTATGTTTGTCTGACGTATTTTTACACTCATTTACCGCACATTTCGTCATTTTTAGCTAAAATTCTTGATCTGTTCGCGGTGCAAGTTGACCTTGAGCACTGACGGCCCGCCTGCTCGTGTAGGCCCTTTGGGAGCGCTTCAATTTGCCTCACTTAGCGTGTGCGGACTAGGTTTCTATGCGTTATTATTCTAATTAACCCTAAAACAATGGAAACAAAGTTGTACATAAGATAGATACTATTTCTGGATTTTACTCACGGATAAGTATTTATAAGAGTACTTATATGTTTTTATAATTAACGTTTTTATTTTCAGACTACGCGTACTTTGGAGACGAGTTTTTGGGCGAAGAAATGGTGACGGATAAATTAGACGTATATTAAGCATATTATTAAGCAAGGATGAGCAAAATACCTACATGCTATACTTATCTAATTAAAATATAAATTGCAAAATATTTATAATGCATTTAAAAAGATAGTTCCATGATGCGTAATGACAATATAGAATATTACACAAAGTACAATAATTGCCACACCTCGAAAGAATCTGAAACATCGATTATAAAATAAATATTTACGTATAAATTGAAATACCAATACAAAATATTTATTGTTGAAATATTATTCAATATTATATGATGTTACCAAGGAAATCAGACGTGACATACTCGAGCTGGTGTTCTTTACACTAGCTCGAGAAATATAATAATAATTTATTACATACTTTTGTACTTATATGTATATTATAAAGATAAATTTATTCTAAATACATGATATATATAAAAATTTTACCTCAATACATGAATGTTATTAAATAACCTTTTATTGAAAACAGTGAAATTATTGTATGTTTATATAACTTTAATTAGGGTTTGTAGTGCAAGTTAACCAAGGTGATACCTTAAGTATAATTGCTTACTTGTATCTTAGGTATCCAAATCGGTGATTAGGTATAGCATAATGATTAGTCAACATATTTTGTTCAATAACAATAAATTACAATAAAACATGAATACTTACTTACATTAGCTAGCATCTTAACTATTATTAATATTACCTAACAACTGTTAATCATATATAAACAAATAGTTTAATCCTTTTATGGTTAGTCTTGTATGGTTTTCTTACATTGAAACTTATTCATGGGATATATACATATAGCAGTGGCGAGGCGTGAATATTGTCGTCAGTAACGTCGGAGCAAAACAAAAACCACATAACATTTCATAATTCTTTTCTGTTTTAATTATTAATACAAAGATCGAACACTCAGAAAAAACACTCAGAAAAAATTCCTTCGATCCGGTCGGATTCGAACCGACGTCTTCTTGCATACCGTGCCAGATGCTATACCAACTAAGCCACGGAACGAACCAACGGACCTCACGAGATTTTTTCTATATGCTTGCGTCGTGTCTTTTTTTTTACTTGGTCTTTCAACGACTTTTTAATCGTAGCGCCATCTATGAGAAATCTATGACAGATTTATCACCCAGTTAGTACCTTTACAGCTACCAGTCCTGGCGAGAGATATCGCTATTCACTGTATTAATTAAATTTTTATTGAATTGATATTCAATTATTTTTTGTGAAATTACTCCACTAGTTTGTTATAATTATTAATACAAAGATCGAACACTCAGAAAAAACACTCAAAAAACACTCTTTTCTGTTTATTTTTCCTCTTGTTTATTTTAGATTAAATACATTGTAAGATATTTAAATTATTATTAATATTAAAACAATCACAATGTAACGTAATAATACCATTGTCAAAATTCACTTAATTCAATGAAATCGTAATAGGGTCGCCACAGGACAGGCTCTGCCTAGTGTGGAACAACAGCAACCGAGTGTAGTGCTCGTAGGCATGACATCACGTTTGCAATGCATATATATGTTAAAATATAATGTCAATTTAGCGTAAGCTTATTTGTTATATTATTATGATTAATTTTTTTGGAAATCTTATCATATTGCTCTTTGTACTTGTGAAACTGAAACACATTTATTAGCACACAAGATACAATTACTCTTCCGTTTACTGGTTAAGTTACTCTACGCCTAAAATAGAGCACAACATAGTAAATTACTTTAAAATATTTAATAATACGTGGAAAATTTTAGGCAAGCCGGTGGGAATCGAGTTATATCGACGCCTCGCCACTGATACATAGTGAACGATTTATTTTATTATACAAAACGCTACCAAGAAAGCAAAAATATCTAAGGGAGTGCACTTCGAATTCGTTCAGTGGAACAAACCATGTCTGATCGTCTTTTGCTGGTTTAGAGTGAGGGGATATAGGGCGTTAGTGAATGCTTTGTTGTTATTATTATCGTTAATATTACTGGTGATCTTAAGATTAATATTAGTATTACATGACTGCATCAATCGCGACCAGTGGGCGAGCATTGCTGAGTTCTCGCGCTCCGCGAACACCCCCAGGATATAGTTGGTGCTGTCACGCAGGCGGCGGCTCATTGAGGCACACCTCTTGCGCATTATCGCCGAGAAGCTGCCAGTCTGCGCCTCCACAAACATACCAGCAGCACTACAAAAACGCGCTAACCATATCAACACCCAAAAAGCGTGAACGCGTTAAGCGACCGCCTGTTTATAGCTGTTACAGTGATGATCTGAGGGGCACTGTGCCTGTCACCCTGAGATATAAGTTGACAAGTCCCATGTACCTGTAATTTCATCAGCACTAACCGAAACCGGAACGTAGTAATCCTCACATTACTGCTTGACTACAGAAATAGGTAGGTAAGGTTCAATACTTCCCTGGATTAACTCTTTCACAAGGAACTCTACTACGAATGTATATGGCGACCGGCGTGCACAGATACCAACCGCGCTGCTACGTTAGAATGCGATTATACTACGCACAAACACGCAAAAATAAAATGTCAGGGTAAATATTTAGTAGAGCGACACATGTAAATCTTTAATACTTATCTATTATTGTTAATAAATGACTATATTGTTAATAAATCACAGTTACTTCATTTTCCACTTTATGAAAACCTTTGCATAACAGTACCTACACGGGCGGCAGTATCGCAGAACTTCAAAGACGCTAGTACCCTGTACGAACTACTCTTTCTCAAAGGAGCTCTACTGCTTACTTTAACCTTATAATAACAGATACCATATAGGTCACTTGTCACCTTATCTCTCAAGGTGACGGGCGCAGTGGTCACCGCCACTTTATAAAAAAAAAAGTTTCTTCTTCACACTCTACGGTCGAGGTATAGTATTGCAATTCCTTATAGTAGCATCTTTGAAGTTCTGCGATACTACCGCCCATGTAGATAGGTACAAAAAATCGCTGAGATCTGGAGTAGAAATGGCTCTCAAAACTGATAACGTTACATCACCACAACAACCCATTCATACGTCCCCTGCGTACGGGTTAGCTCTCAGGCGAGTGTTAAAGCGATAGTCCGCTCGCCCAAAGTGGGTTGTGAGCTTCACAGGTTTTCTGAGGGTTGTAAACCTTCTTCGAAGTGCAGGTTTCCACACTCTGTTTTACTTCACCTAAATTACAAGAAACTTAGAGGTGCGAGCCCGGATTTAAACCCACGGCCTCTGCTTGAGAGGCGGTAGGTCATAACCATCAGTAAACCTGAGATGTCCCCAACGCGCATTGGGCCAGCGTGGCGGACCATGACCTAAAACCCCTCGCCTTGGAGGAGACCCTTTCCCTACAGTGGGACGTACAAAAGAGTTGATGATGTTGAAAATGATGATATATTATTACCAACAAAACGCCTACAGCGCATTCATTCATACTGTATGATATTTTCAACATTATTATTTCGTTGTTACGCTTGAGTGATTTACTATTTGCAGTTACTGCTTTCCGTTATCGTGCGGTGATAAAGTACGAGTAAATTTAACGTCCGCCTTGCAGATGACATTGAAATGTAATTACATAAATTCCTAATCTCACGTGAATAAGTGTGTAATAAAATAAGTATTTTTGTAACATTACGTGAATGCAAAAGTAAATATTTAGCTAAATATTAGCACAGATTGACTCAAATTATTATTATTAGAGGCGACAATATGAACATGGAAGGCATAATAAAATTAGAACCTTCTGTCAGCTTCTATCGAATATAGAGATCGATAAAAAGTACCTTCAAATTATGGATTTAGGCCCAAAAGCTTTTGATTAATAAATGTAATACATATATGGAATAAAATGTATGGGGGCCAATCCATTGTGTTGTTTTTATGTTGTATAAATGGTAAGTAGAAGTATTTGTTCACACAGGTGTGCACATTTAAACGTCATCTCCACTCGAGGTAATATTGTGCAGGAGACAGCGTACCTACAGCCATAGTATAACAAGACAAATATAGTGCGGGTGGCGGGCGGCTGAAAAGTAATCTGCAAAATTTGTTGATTGGTTAATAACAGGGCTGGGCAAAATATGTACATGCTACGTCTTAATTGAAATATAAATTACAAAATACTTCCTTATATGTATTTAAAATACGAAATACGAAATTGAAAAAAAAAAACAAAAAGGCATTTATTTACTAGATAAAACAATTACAGTATCCGGTGTTGGGGCTACTTGTAAGTAAAAATTACTTGTGTTAGAATCCCGAAGTTACAATCTTTATTTTTATATCCATAAATAAGGCAATTAAAACAAATTATTCAGAAAAACTTAAAGAATATGTGATCTTCATGTGCAAATTCAAAATAAAAGTTATAGTGTGTGTGTGTTGTGTGTGTGTTGTGTGTGTGTGTTGTGTGTGTGTGTGTGTGTGTGTGGTGTGTGTGGTGTGTATGTGTAAGTTAGTGTGAATGTGTGAGACTGCACGCGCGTGTAGCAGAACTTATGAGTACTATTATCTAGTTATGTAGTGAAATATTTTGTTATTCACTTACTTTTTTTTCTTTAGTTTATACGAGCCAAGCAATGTATATGGGGGCTACTTACCAATTTTTATTAGAGCCTCAATATCATCATACGTTTTTGTTTTAAGCCAGTCCTCCAGAGTATTATTAACTTCCCGGGAAGTTTTTAAATAAATGTTACTTTTTCTGTTCACAATATTGTAAAGATAGGTGGATAATTTTATAAATTATCTTTGAGCAAAGGTCGTACGTACCCCAATCTCGTGGGCTACCTTGTAATGCCGCCGTCTCTGGAGAAGGGCAGGATCAAGTGTAAAGTTTTATGAGTTTTAAGGATGGTTTGTAAGATAAATAACTTCCTAACCGTAAAGGCATTAGTTTCAAGCTAGAAGGCATCTGTAGGAAATCTATATGGCTTAAAATTCGTTACTTTTAACAAGGATCGTTGCGCCCTCTCCAAGTGTGGAAACTTCGTTTTATTTGCTCCACCCCAAACAGGCAAGCAGTAGCTTGAACTGATTGAACTGCTAGTAGTATGTAAATATCTTGTATAAGTTTTTTGTCATATACCCAGCGTCTATCTGGGTAACAATTTTTGTGGCAAGGGTCGACAGTGCATCGTCTGTTGACACACCTTGGCGAAAATCGTATTGAATAATTAACAAGAGGTTTTTTGTATTCAAGTAGCTGGTTGGTCGTGAGTTTATCAACTTTTCAATTATTTTGGAAATAGCTGTTAGGACTGATATGAGTCGATAATTACTAGGTGTGTTTTTGTTTCCACTCTTGTGCACTAGCGTGATGATGGCAATTTTTAAAGCAAGTGGGAAAATATCTCGTTCAAAGCAGAGGTTAGCCAAGTGCGTGATTACGGCTACGACATGTTTGGAGGCTAGACATTATCGCATCCAGGCGCACTATCGGATTTGAGGTCCATCAGAGTAGAATAAACTTCTTGACAATCTGCTCTTAAAAGTGCAAAGGATGTGCAAACACATAATGCGTTTGGTCATAAATCAGAAAGTGCAGTATCAATGTTCTCCGCTAATATTATGCCTACGTCTGCAAAGTAATTATTAACGTAATTAACTCATTAATTAAATTTTTTTATTGAATTGATATTCAATTATTTTTTGTGAAATTACTCCACTAGTTTGTTATAATTATAATACAAAGATCGAACAGTCGTTTCTTGCATACCGTGCCAGACGTGTTCTGGCACGGTATGCAAGACGTATGAAGACGTCGGTTCGAATCCGACCGGATCGAAGGAATTTTTTCTGAGTGTTTTTTCTGAGTGTTCGATCTTTGTATTAATAGTTGTAATTAACTCATTCTATGGGCAAGGACTTAGTTTCTAGTAATTTTGTATTTGAACTTTTATTACCTTTGCGATTTGTAAAGTTATCAATAGTATGCTATAGCTTTTTCGGATGTTTTTAAGCTTTATTAAATTGTTCTCTATCATAATTTCGTTTTAGTTGTTTAATAGAATTAGTGACAAAATTTCGGTATCTCCTATACGAAATTTTAAGAATATTGTTTTCTGGATCCGATCTCAATTTTCTTTGCATGTTGTTTCTTATTCTGATGCATTTTAGCAGACCAACGGTTATCCAGGATTTCATAAGACGCACTTTTCAAGGGACAGGCCTTATTATTGTGCTCTCCAAAATACATTTCTTCAGGCTATTTATTAAGCTTTCAGTTAATATTAACAGTTAGGGTTAGTTTGGTAGTTCGTATAGATTGCATTCTTCTATTAGCATAAAGCTTTATCATAATCAATACATGTTTTAGTTTTAGAGCACGAGTAATTTTTTGTTATATTTGATATTTTTAGAAAAATCATGAAATGGTCAGTCACTGTTGTGTCTAAAACAGCTATAGCGGCAGATTTATGTAGAGTGTCCATCTTTAACATGAAGTGGTTCAAACAGCTCTTTTTTCTAGTAGGTAACTTGTGACCTGGTAGGATACCATGCATTGCTAGCATGTCAAGGTAATTATTTCTATTTTTGCGTACTTGTGAGTTTTCATCAGTACTAAGTATGAGGTTTATGTTTATATTTCCTGTTAGAACTATCTATATTATTAGCGGAGGTCATTGTTGCTAGATGTTTATCAAGAGAATCAATAAAGCCAATAGCATTAGCATTTGAGGGGGGGCTGGAATCTACCATTCCAAGTATAATTATGTTATTTACGGTTATTTGTAAACATGATGCTTGATTTAGCATGATTTCTTCAACACTATCTAAATCTAACGTCACATTATTGACATGTTTAGTAGTAGAATAACCCGTATAATTTTGTATTTGAGGGATTGGTTTATTGAGATTCAGACTACATTCAGTTAGCACTAAGATGTCTGCTTTAAGCTGAAGCTTAGATAATGACACAAGAATGTTGTCTAGGTTACTGTAGATGCTACATATGTATGTTTTGGGAGATTATTTAAAGGTCCTAGTCGTTTACTTCCAAATGATTTGACACTTCGTCTACCGAAACAGTATAATTTTTGACCACCACAAGATCGTCCAATTCATTTAAATGTGTGAGATTGCTATCCATTTATAGGAATGCATAAAAAAGTGCGATTGTCGATTTTTTTTTTCAGTTTTACACGGTATGTGATTGCATGATTGGGTGAGCAGATGATGACTTGTGTTAAGTATTGTTTGCACTTTTGTATGGTTTTGTATTTGTTGCATTTTATGTACTTGGAGGTGATATGTGAGTAGTTCTGTTATAAATAGTTTGTAGTATATTGTTAGAGTGTGTAAGAAAGAATGGATTACGTGTGATGTGTTCGTTGTGTCATTGAGTTTGTGTGCGAGTTTCTATGTACATGTACGATTGTTATGGTGCAGAAAAGTAACAACTTCAGCATGAAATACCTTACAACAGAGATCATGGCAATCAGAAGAACAAAAAATACAAAAACTGTGAAATAAACCTACACAATAGAAAAATAGGTAAAAAAAGCAAATATTGTATTAGAACTAGCCAGATTGCTTGTATTAATGTGTGCACTTGAGCCTCACTTTTGATAGCAATTATTGGAGATTGTTCATCCTTCCTCACAAACGTAGTTTTTCATATTCCTCCCTTCCGTAGGTAGTCCAGCAAAATTTATAACTTTTAGATTTAGATACGTCGCGTGCGAGGAAGTATAACCGGGCAGCCTTCGGGGTCAGTTGTTCAGAACCGTAAATAGGATCGTTTTCATTTTTTGCAAACCCCAGATGTTTCACAGAGTTTCTGTTTATTTCTGATGTTGAAAGATTTATTTTGTTTTGATGTCGCAGTTTTCATAATAGTAGAGGATGTCTCAACTATTATAGGTGCCTTTATTTTAGTGTCCCTTTTACCTTGAATTCTGTAAATATCTTTTATGTCTGCTTTTGAATTATTACAGCCAATAGTATTAGAGAGCCAAAGTACCATATTTATAAGATCTTCTTTAGACTCCTTTGTGTTGTTCTTGATCTCCATATGGGTCTTTCGGTGTTCCCTTTGCAGGTCTTCTACTTTGTCTTCGAGTAGTGCAACGTATTCTTTATCAGTCTTACATTGCTCCTCCAGCTTCACTATTCGTTTCAGGAATTCTGTGTTTTGGGCTGTAAGAAATTCCATGGATTTTTCTATATTTTTGTTGTCTCCTTTATTTCCATGATGACTGAAGATTTATTTATTTATTTATTTATTTATTTATACAATTTCAAAGCATTACAGTTATTTTACCACAGGCACTGTGAAATCCATAAAATTGAAGATATCTTTTTTAGTTCATTCTCTTGAGCACTAAGCAAAGATCTAATAATTGTTTGCATTGCATTATTTCTTCTCTGAGGGAAATCCTTTCATCACCCACGTCACCGTCGTCCCTTCTCCTCTTAGTACCAGAGCGTTACTAGGAAATAATATCCACGAAGAGGTAGTCCAATCACTACCGCAATGTACGACGAACTCGAACGCGCAATGTACTTTATGGGCGTTGCCCTCATCTGACACTATATGTATATTAAGAATTACTTGTCGTCATATCTTAATATTACCAGGCGTGAAACTCATAGTTACTTCTATCGACAATAGAAATACCTTGATGTAACGACAGGCGTGGCTTCAAGTGATAGTGTGTAGCGGTAGTTTCGGAGTCGCTTCGTGTACGTACTGCACTATAGAACTGGTTTTTCTTTTCTCTAGAATTTCTCCAATTCTACGATTCGACATTGGCAATGGTAAACAACATATTTATACAAATCAGATTGCATAAGCATAGTGTAGGTACAATATAGAAACATTAAAAAGTTGATTTCTCCCTGTATTATTCCCTATTCCAGTTTGAGATCAGGCTTGTTTATGAGGCCAAGTAACGGTACATGGGCTTGGTGGTAAGTGACACGCCTGTCCAAAGATCTGAGGAGTGCTACCACTGCGCCCGTCATTCTGTGACATAAATTGAGAAGTCCATGTACCTGTAATTTCACCAGCACCCTTACCCTTGAAAACTGAAACGCAGTAATGCTCACATTACTGCTTGGCGGCAGAAATAGGTAAGGTGGTAGTATTTCCCTGGACGAACTCTTTCACAAGAAGCTCTACTGCTACGTAAATGTATTTCGTCTACCTACTAATTATCAATTGCTAACAGCTAACGAAAACATGCATGGCCGAAAAGGTACAACAATATTTTCGAAAATTTTTATTTGAAAAATCCAAACTTGCATTGAGCCAGCGCAGTGGACTATTGCCTATACATTGCATACAGACTTCTTGAAGGAGACCAGTACCCAACAAGTGCACGTTTATAGATTAGAACAAAGTACACGGTGATTCACGTAATTATCTGGTACGTTTTATTTAATTCCAGATTACCGCATACTCAGTGCGCCACCCGTGCATAGTGTTCAGAAAGAAGTCTCATCTTCGTTTGATCAAAAAGAATGGTTGCGACTGAAAAAACAAATGAGAGAGCGGGCTCATAAACTTTGGGACCTAACAGAAAGACAGTTAGAAGCACCAGGGTCACAAGAGACGGCCGATGTAACTAAACCTCGAGCAAGTCCACAAATGAAGACGAAACAAGCGTTACGCGTCAAATACGAAACATATCCACCAAAAGGTTAGGATAATTAGGATAACTTCCACCACTAGCGACCGCCGCGAATCACCAGCTAAATAATACATATATTTATTGCATATTTATTTGATTTCGTACCTTTTTGTTATTTTGAATGTTTTGTTTTGCGTTTTTTTTGTCTTCTTTTTTTTTCG
The DNA here is from genome assembly GCF_003589595.1 of Hyposmocoma kahamanoa. Lineage (NCBI taxonomy): Eukaryota > Metazoa > Arthropoda > Insecta > Lepidoptera > Cosmopterigidae > Hyposmocoma > Hyposmocoma kahamanoa. The sequence continues at coordinate 3,707,137 of NW_020653391.1, read as the reverse complement.
TTATTTATTGTTTCATATTATTGTGTGAAAGTCAATAAATGTATTCTATCTATCTATCTTCTATCTAATACCCAGTTTATTATTATTTTTTTTTATAATATCTGAAAGAAGTCGTGCGTCTGGTGGTAAGCGACACGCCTTCACAAAACAGTTCCTTTCTCTAAGATCGGGCAAACAAATAAACAATAACGACGAAAACACTCTTCATTTCGAGAAGCCTCTTAGAAATTTTGAAATAGAAAACTTTTTATAACTATACACAAAACTAGTTTGTTATAATTATTAATACAAAGATAGAGCGCCATCTATGAGAAATCTATGAAAGTATTTCGTCACCCAGTTAGATACCTATACAGCTTCCAACCCTGGCTAGAGATGTCGCTATTCAAATTCAAATTCAAATTATTTATTTTTCTCAGATAACATGGATCCATTGGTGTTAGTAAAAATAAAGAAAACAAACTTATAGACTATTGTTAGTATGAAATTACAAATTATAAATTACTTAGAAACTAAAATGTCATGTACTTACGAGGCATCTCGTGCGGAATCATTGTCCGTACGAGATGCCTCAATACAGGCGCTCTGTGGTCGTTTGCAACAACTCTCAGAATGCTGTTGTCACTACCCCGGAGCCTACTAACCAAAGATGCTATCTTTCTCCGCAAGACCGCATTAAAGCAGCTTGTATGGGATAGAGCAAACATTGCAGAGGCACTGCAGTACCGGGGTAGTCCCAACATCATCCTGAACACGTTGTTGTACTGGACGCGAAGGGAATTCAGCGACCTTTGTGAACAGCTAAACCACAAGCCGCCCGTGTACAGACCCTGACAATACGCTTTAAAAAGCGTAATTTTTACTTGGTCCGTACAGCGGGCAAACCTGCGGGCCAGCATATTCCCGCGGACCGCCAAAGCCCTGCGTTCCCTCTCGACGTCGTCATCATCTTTAAGGTCGTCGGCAAGAATATGTCCAAGGTATTTAAAATGAGAGACCTGTTTTACCCTCATGCCATTTAGCGAAATCGCTGGAAATGACTCTGGACACCTACCGGCGGCCTTGAAGACCATGAACTCGCTTTTTTTAACATTATAAATTAGCCCGTGTGATGCGGCATATACCTCACAGACTGCCAACATCTCCCTAATAGACCTCGCAGTCGGGCCCAGCAGCACCATGTCGTCCGCATAGCTGATGTTGTTCACACAAACATCCCCCACACGACAGCCGACACGCATGCTACTGAGCTCGACTATCAAATCATTAACATACAGGTTAAAAAGCTTTGGAGACGATAATCCCCCCTGTCTCACGCCGCATTCCAACCTGTATGCCTGAGAGAAGCTGTTGAACCACCTAACTTGATTGGTCTGGTTGCTGTACCAATATTGGAATATTTTTAATAGTTCAGCTGGCATTCCCCTGTCCTCCATCTTCCTCCAAAGCACATCATAGGAAACGAGATCGAAGGCTTTGGAGAGGTCCAGAAAACACGCGAACACTGGTGTTTTACGTTCAGTGTAATATTGGACAGTATGCTTGAGAGCCAGAATCGCACTTTCGGTTGAGAGTCCAGGCCGAAACCCGAACTGTGCATCATGGAGATTGAGATATTTTTCTAGGCATGATTCAAGCATACTATCCAATACTTTACCTATCGTGGTCGCAAGAGAAATTGGGCGATAGTTATTCAAGTCTGAAATGTCACCTGTCCTGTTCTTCACTATGGGCACCACCGTTGTTTTCATTAAATCATCTGGTAGATAGGAATGACTAATGCACATAGTGAAAAACATAGACAGGACCCTTGGCAAATGCAGTCCGGCATACTTTAAGTGCTCGATACTGAGCCCATCGTGTCCGGGAGATTTACCTCTGCTCATATTTTTAATGACAGCTTTTACCTCACTCGCTGTGAATCTTAGCAACGGCTCTTCCCCCTGCACGACAGGCCCAGCGTCGGTCGACCCAGCGGAGGCACCCAGTGGAGACAGCACCTTAAAATGCTGCATAAACAAATTTGCTACCTCCCCTGGGTCACCCCTACCAGCTACACTCGCCGGGAGGCCAGGCCTGACATCCAACCTCCCTGTAGATTTCCAGAATTGACTAAAATTTTTATCAGACCTGTGCTTAGCAATCACGTTCATTTTTAGTTGCTCCTGATTATTTTGACACCATTTTAGTCGTCCTTTGTACACTCTACGGGTCTCGCACATACGGTCGTAAGTGAATCCCGCCCTGGGCCGACCATGGAGGGTCCATACTTGAAAGTTAAGCCTGGCCTCCTGATGAGATTCTCTTACATGATCATTCCAGCCACACAAGGTTCTCTTTTTTCTACTAGTTACAACCTTCTTTTTTGTCTGTATCGCCGCATCACATAATATACAAACTATTTTTTCATACAGTTTATCTAGTATTATTTTATGCTCAGCCAATTTACATGACCCAAAGCCGCACACAGAGAACTCAGAAGGAAAGTCCAGATCTCTTAAGTATTTCTGACAAAGGTCATGGTACCTGTTTTTCTGCGATTCATCTCTTTCCCCCCAAATCACTGCACTCTGAGGGCGTTCCTGAGTCACAAGTTTAGGCTTAACTGTACCTAGATCACACTCAAAATATATAGGCAAATGATCCGAAACTATATATATATTCATATAACTATATATATATATATTCACTGTATTTTAAATTTTTATTGAACTGATATTTATTTATTTTTTATGTGTAATTACTCCACCAGTTTGTTACGACATTTTTCAGAAACATCTATCTAACTTCGGCTCCCATATTGAATCCCGATGATGCCTTTGCTGGTGTAGCTACGGCAATCCTACCAGCAATCTTCATACCAGCTATTGTCCGATCGACATATTTTTGTGGACCAAGTATCGAAGTCTGATATTTATGGCGCTATGAAACAACTCAAGCGTAAACTTACCCAAGGCCCATACAGTATTCCAAAAGTGATAAAACATTGCAGGGAAGCATTCACTAACCCCCAATCCCATATCATTAATTTGTCCCTAAAATGCAATACATATCCCAATGTTTGGAAAACGTCAAAAGGTCTACCAATACATAAGTCGGGCCCAATGATGGTCGGGCCACAACACAAATCTGAAATAATAAATTATCGCGCCGTGGCTGTTTTATCTGTTTTTGCAAAAGTTATGGAAACCGTTTTGCACATTTCTATTTGTGAACAACTTAAGGGGTGGTTCTGTGATCAACAGCATGGATTTCTTACAGCTTCCAATCTTATCAATCTGACGAGCTAGACTCCAGAAAGCAAGTTGACGTTAGTATACTTAGACTTTCAGAAAACATTTGATCAAATTGATTATGATGTTCTACTAAAGAAATTAATACTTACCGGTTTCTCAAAAAACTGTATGCATATTCAATATGTATAGTACAACAGATGCCTTTCTCTACCTTGTAAACTGAACTCTGGTGTAGGTCAAGGTAGATGCATTGGACCACTCATGTTTTTAATTATAATAAATGATTTGCCACCAACTATCCGACAAAGCGAGCGTCTCATGTTCGCAGATGTCAAATTGGCCATGACGATTAAGTCTGATGTTGATTGTGTGCTCTTGCAAAGGGACATTGATAACGTGAACGAGTGTGGAAGAAATAATATATTTATATTATTCATATTTATATTATTTTTTACATTATTTATGTATATTATTATTAATAGTTTATGGTTGAATGTTGAGATAAGTACGATTATGTTGTTTTCTCGTGTTCGCAAACAAATAATCAGTGATTACAAAATAAATGATACTCGGATTAGTAGAGCTAAATCAGTCAAAGACTTAGGCACATGGTTCGACACTGAGTTCACTTTTCGAGAACATATCGCAAAAATTAGTAAAACTTCGCGCAAGTATCTCTGTTTCGTCTTAAGAGAATCCAAGTCGTTAAAAACAACCTCATATCGTGTCTTTTGTATAACTCCTTTGTTTGGAGCAAATTGGAATGTAACGCTATCATTTGGAACCCCGTCCACCACAGCCACACACAAATGTTAGAGAAAATTCAAAAGATATACATTTGTTCAAAATTTATACAAGAAGATGTATGGATATTACCCCCATACTTTATCCCACAACATTTATTTTAGGTAAGGTAAATTATAGAATGCTAGAAGTGACACGTAATCTGGCTCTAGTGACTTACATGTTTCGTCTGGTACGGGCAATAATATACAATCCATTTTTGTTGTCCAAGACAGGTTTTTTGGTACCTAAAACGAATTTCGTGCGACTTCATAGAATGAGGTTATTTGCAATACCTATCACACGATGTAGAGTGAGTGAGATGGCCCCTCTACCCCTACATCCGTTGCATAACTTTGACTCCTCGTTGGACCTTTTTGCATGCTCAGAACGCTATATGGAGTCCTTAATCGGAGACAGCAGTATTATGTAATAGCTATTATGTGCTAGTTTAAAATGTAATAACCAATGGATTTTATTTATTATTTCATTAATGTTAATTTGTAATAATAAACACTCAACATAGCCTCGCACTAGGGAAACCCTGCCATTAACACACACATAGACAACCACAAATGACACCCAAAGTCACGAGAGAAATAAATGTAGGCCATACAAATATTTCTCCCGGCCCGGGAATCGAACCTGGGACCTCAGCGTGGCATGGTAACCGTTCGGCCTCGGAAGCAGTTAGATTAGATAGATAGTAATAATTTATTATTTATGTTATTGCGCTTAAAATTTTATAAATTTTCATATTTTATTCAATATTACAATTTACTTAATACTGTTTGTTCATTATTGCGTTTGGGTTAACTGTAAGCAATATGTAATATAAATAAATAAACAGTTGCAATGCCATTTTTGGCTTTGATCGCAAAGGTTTAAGAGTGTATACTACTTCAAATGGCTTTGGTTGCTTCCGGATAACAGTGAAACTGTTGAATCAATCACTATGGAAGATATACATATATATATTAAAATTGAGAATATACACTGATAACTATACGGTGTGAAAACACGATTCCCAAAAATGTTCACGATAGAAAAAAAAAACACAAACTTACCTAGAAATTTTACAACTATATAATATACAATTTTTTTTAATATCAACTGAACTAAATAGAACGCGTATACTATACGATATACATTTTTCGAGTGGCTTTAATTACATTTGTAAAAAAAATTATTCTGAAATAAAGCCAGTGCCACTCGACCCAAGCAAAATGAACCGTGTTAGTACGGGAAAAATTTTAATTCGAGATGAGGTAATAGCGTCTCTTAATGTGCACTATCATTACGCCCATCACCTTATAAACTTTTTTTTTTAATTTATTCAATTTCAAAGACATTAACTATTTTATTACATTAACGCTAGGTAAAAACTTAATGGTTTAACCACCTAGAGATGAGCTAACAAGCTCGGTACTTAAATTAGCTTACTACTTACTAAAATACAAATAATATATTACGATTAAGAGAGCTAAATACAAATAAAATGAAAAATTACATTACGACCCAAGATAGTACTTCTTTATTTCGAAATGTCCTTAGTCAATACCGCAGTAATCATTGAACTCGAATGGCGATTCTCGCACTCAAAACGATTCGAACCGATTTGTACGATAATCGTATGAACTTGAAGAAATGTCGTACGAGATCGTGTTTGGACAAGTCGAAAACTCGTAAGCAAGAATCTCCTTACTATATATTTCTCTGTGTAAACAGTCGAGGAGGCGATTAAGTTGTTTGCGACATAATCGTAGGCGAGATTTTAGTTCTTGCGTGAATGTAAACATTATGATATGATAATCTTATGGCGATTATTGCTTACGATAATCGCCTACGAGTTTTCGTCACGAAGCGTGGGAGAAACTCTCTCCATCTAAATGGGTCTTTACTCTTCCAAACCGGAACGCAGTTACGAATACCTGTACACCACAATTGTCATTTTAGGTAGAATTGATGGTTATATGGAGGAAAGCCTGAAGTTCAATGACAGTGATGTGACACCCAATACCGATGAGAATAAGATGATCAGCGACATCGGGAAATTGACCACTATCTGGTAAGTAAACCGACGATCCCTCAATAAAATCTAAGTATTGTCGCTAGTATATGCAATATTACTTCTGTAAGCTGTATTAGCATAGCCAGTGAACAAAAAGTAACGAGAAAGGTCACTCTCCGCCCCTCCCTAACTTTAGATACCACACCGCGTCCCTCATATTGACGGTCACAATGCCACGGCAACAAGGCTGTCAGCGTGCTGTTCGAAAGGAAGATTTATTTCGATGTTTAAATTTCGAATTTTGAATATAATGCTAATTCACAAATATTATTTAGATATTTTTATTTTAATTATTAATACAAAGATCGAACACTCAGAAAAAATCCTTCGAACCGGCCGGATTCGAACCGACGTCTTCTAGCTTACCGTGGCAGACGCTATACTAACTAAGCCACGAACGCTATGCAAACGAACCAGCGGACTTCACGAATTTTTCTATGTGCTTACGTCGTATCTTTGTGTTTAGTTTTTTCAACGACTTTTTAGTCGTAGCGCCATCTATGAGAAATCTATGAAAGTCTTATCACCCAGTTAGATATCTTTACAGTTACCAGCCCTGGCGAGAGATGTCGCTATTCACTGTGTTTTAAATTTTTATTGAATGATATTCAATTATTTTTTGTGAAATTACTCCACTAGTTTGTTATAATTATTAATACAAAGATCGAACATTCAGAAAAAATCCTTGGATCCGGCCGGATTCGAACCGACGTCTTCTAGCCAGACGCTATACCAACTAAGCCACGGAACGAACCAGCGGACCTCACGAATTTTTCAATGTGCTTGCGTCGTATTTTGTATTTGGTTTTGTCAAGGACTTTTTAGTCGTTACAAATTGAAAATTCGAGACCCTTGTGTCCTCGAATTTTCAATTTGTATTGCCGATAAATATTATGTAGTGAATATACCTACATAATTATTAATTATGTAATTATAAACTTGGACACGCAATTTCAAATACCTTAGTTAACTTATTTAAAAGTACCTGTCCAAAATATAACATTTTAAGTGCTTTTAATATATATATTTTTTTAAATCTTCAATATTATTCTAGTTAGTGAATTAATGAATAATATAATATTATACAGATATAAGTAATGAACATGTGTAATTATTAGGGTTCTATTAATAGAATTCTAATAGATAACAGATTCGCGTTAGAATTACGTACATAACGTAATAAGTACGAGAAAGTATTGGCTAACCCTGCCACTTCATGCACACATTTTTGCGCGTGTGCAGACAGCGCCTTGCTGTATGTAGTAGTAGTAAGTAACTTTCGACTGTTGTATGGGGTGTCCGGGATGTGGTATTAGTACTGAGTAATTTATTACATTGTTGATACATTTTTTAGTAGCAGTAGAGCTCCTTGTGAAAGAGTTCGTCCAGGGAAGTACTGCCACCTTACATATTTCTGCCGCCAAGCAGTAATGTCAGCATTACTGTGTTTCGGTTTTGAAGAGTAAGGGTATGTCTCAGGGTGATGGGCGCAATGGCAGTGCCCCTCAGATCTTTGCGATTTAAAGGTCTCAGCGGTACTGTAACTGTCAAGGATAGGCGTGTAGCTTACCGTCTTGTTCGTCCCGTCAATTGATATTATAGAAGAAAAAACATACTTATATGTATTTCAGGGTCCGGCCCACGCGGTCAACGACGACGATTATAATCCGACCAATGACTTTCACACATACTTGCGACTACATTGCCTACTACTGCCTTAAAATTTGGGAGTGAGTATAGTTTTTACAAAACATTTAAAAAAATCTCGTTCTATCATAATTCATTTTACGGAACCCGCTGACACTAGACCCACGGAAGAAAAAAACAATGGAATTGCCTTAAGCCTCGATTACCATCGGAACCGCTGTCGCCAAAATCCACGTCCAAACAAATGATAAACGCTACGAAATCTTGATATTGTTTGTAATTTAAAAAGATGTAACAAATTCTGGATTATTAATATAATTTATACTTTACCCAGTCGTTATGTCGTTGAAAGTTCGATACATTTATTATAAGTTACGACGTTTTCAACGTGCTGCCATCTTGCGCCCAGTAGCTGGACTACGACGAACGATTAACACCTAAATTCGATAAACAGAAAATTGAAAATTTCTTAAAATAAGCCTTACCGATAATTTTTTTTAGAGCACTGAGCAGAGACGGACGTGTCTGCCAGTATTTTATGTTTGATATTTAAAATAACAATAAAAGTATAACTGTGCCAACGCTGTCTGAGCACTTTTCGGACTTTGTGTTTTGTGACGTTACGTGCGGCCTTGTGCTTCTTTCAAAGTATGAAGAATGAATAGCCCGTTCGGCAGAAGTACGATGACGAGTCGTAGTCCACCTCCCGTTAGACGACACGTGGAACCAGAACTATCCCCAGCTCCAGCGTCTGTGATGACTATAGACGCGGTCTCAACACAGGAAATCCAGAAATGGATGGTCCGAATAGAACAATGTCTGAATGACATCTGCACCATTTCTGGCGAAGGAAAATTAAACTCTGAGCAGAAGTTGAAAATCAGTAATATTAGCAGGTCAGTACTTGGAGATGTCTCTCAAATGGCAGTGCAGTACCAGTACTTGAAGCAAAAATATATTTCGCCCAATTCTTTGATTAGCACTTTGAAGGAACAAGTGAACGTTGAAGCCCAATTAAAAGACCTGAAAACTAGCATGCAAACAGTCCCTAGACCATCACCATCAAACAAATCTTTTGCTGATATAGTTAGGAAAGGAGGTCTGCCTTTAGTATGCCCATCAAATACGAGCAGTGTTGCTATTTACCCGCCCCGTAAAGATACTTCAAGCGAAGATACTAAAAAAAACTATCCAGAAATTAATAAGGCCCGAAGAAATGAAGCTGCATATCAGCGGTATGCGTAAAACTAAATGTAGAGGAGTTATCATCAGCAGTGAAAGTAAGGATGACATACTAAAGCTCAAACAGTTTGAACTACTAAAGAAATCGGGACTGAAAGTGTGTGAAGGTGAATAATATCGCCCAATATTATTATTACCTTCGGCCGCTTTTTAGTCGAGTCTAATAAAGAATTATTAGACTGCCTGTATGAACAAAATTTCTTCGAAAAGTACCCTAGCCTAAATAGGAATTGTAGTCATGCGTTGTAGTTGAAAAACAGGACGAGACGCTTCAACTCTGCCCCAGTGTGAGTTGAGCCTAACTTGATAATATTTCGTAAATGTGGACTACGGAGCCGTTCAAGTACAAGTTAAAGTGTAAAACACATTAAAATTTTAAACAATGAATAGGTACTTTTAGTACGCCGATCACGCCGCCGCAGATCGCATAACTAAAAGTAAAAAGCCCCCGTAAAGCTATTATATCCACATTTAGGTGTCAAATTCGAGTGATAAACCAGTATTTTAAAATTTTATCACCATAGCGAACATGGCGAGCACCGTGACGTCACATTTTTATATCATCGCGAGCACCGGCTACCAATAACTGCAAAAGATTAACACAGTGCCACACATGGCTTCAAGGAGACAGTTGATTTTAAAACATTTACACAGTAATTTTATCAACGTAAAAATTGAGCGCGACAAACGAAATGAAAAGACTTTTTTGTTTCATGGTTTTCGCAATGATGCCGACGATTAAACGACAAAGATAGCTATATATGCAATTTCATATCGTTGTCCTTGTTCTTCAAAATTTAGATTATCAATTGAATTAAATATTTTCACGGGAAGGTTTATCACACATAACTGCATCCGTGGCCGAACGGTTACCATACCGGGCTGCCATGCAGAGGTCCCAGGTTCGATTGCCGGGCCGGGAGAAATATTTGTATGGCCTACATTTATTTCTCTCGCGAGCTTACGTGTAAATTGTGGTTGTGTATGTCCATGGCATCTGCGGCACAGGGTTTCCCTAGTGCGGGGCTATGTTGAGTGTATGCGTTATTATTATTATTATTATGCTACGGCCACAGATGGCGCCGCCTACGATTTAGCGATAGTCACACCTATTTATGTCATGTCATTTTACATTTAATTTTGTTCTAAAGTTTTAAACTGCAACGTCGAAAACCTTATTTTTAACCTTATAAACCTTATATTTTTCAGTACGGGACGTTTTTGCGCTCGTTCTATCCACCATCAATACGCCAACTTCACTAATTATTGTGAACTGCAGTACGTCAATTGTGTGGAGAGCTATGAATGTGAGTACACGCTTTTAAATAGACGCACACGACGAACAAAACTGTCCGAAAGTCTGATTGACAGTCATTTCGATCTTACGATAAATAATAGGGGTTAAAGTATGAAATTGCCGATTTGTACTGAAAATCTAAATTGTTTATTTTTTAAATTTTTAACAAATTTATTTAATCAAAATAGTTGCCATTATTATTTATACATTGCTGCCATCTAATGGGAAGGTTATTAATGCCTTTGCGATAGAACTCCGACGATCTAGACTGCACAAACTGTGTGAAAGCATTTTGTACTGCCTCCTGGGAAGAAAACTTCTTGTCACGTAGATAATTGTCCAAATCACGAAAAAAATGGTACTCCGTTGGAGCAAGGTCTGGTGAATACGGAGGATGACGAATGGTTTCTAACTGCAGTTCCTGAAGGGTCAAAATGGTTTCTCGTGCTGTGTGAGGTCTCGCGTTGTCGTGGAGCAATAATGGTGAAGATCGATTCATGAGTCGGGGCTGTTTTACTGCTAGTTTTGTCAACATGGTTCGGAGTTCGGCACAATAGACATCTGCCGTTATTGCTTGACCAGATCGGAGAAAACTATAGTGAATAACACCATGCTGAGACCACCAAACAGTTACCATTACCTTTTTATTGGTAAGTTTTGCTTTAGGACACTGTTGTGGCATTTGACCTGGGGTCAGCCATTGCATTTTTCTTTTCCGGTTATCATAAAGAATCCACTTTTCATCACATGTTACAATTCGATCCAATATTCCTTCATTTATGTACCGGTTCAACAAGGCAACACAAGTTTCAACACGCGTTTCTTTCTGCAGATCAGCCAAATCATGAGGCACCCATTTTTCGTATTTTTTTATTTTATTGATTTGACGCAAGTGAGTCAATATTGTGGGTAAGGTAACGTTAAACCATGCCGCTAATTCCTGGGTAGTTTGACTAGGATCGGCTTCCACTATCTCTCGTAATTCATCGTTATTCACCTGTGTGGGCGGTCTTCCTCGTGGCTCGTTCTTTAAGTCGAAATTTCCATCACGAAAGCGTTTAAACCAAAATCGCACGGTGCGTTCATTAGTAGACTCCTCTCCAAACGCAGCATTGATATTGCGGGCTGTTTCTGCCGCGTTAGTTCCGCGTCGGAACTCGTATTCAAAAATTCTCGAATTTTCGCAGTATCCATCTTTCTTGTCTAAATTGAATAACAAAAACAATTGAAAGTCGATATTCAAATGTTTCAAATTTAAAAAAAAAAATCACAGAAACCATTTGAAAAAAGTTTCATTCGAAAACCTCAAACCATGAAGATTCTATGAAAATTCAAAGAACCTATTGCAATAAAACGGCAATTTCATACTTTAACCCCTAATATAGAAAAGACACTGTGATCATTCTTTCTATAAACAAAAAATAATATTTTCTCTTTCGCTCTTATAATAAATTAAAACAGACATTCCAAACTTCCTGCCGTCCCATTAACTGAATAGACTCTCTGTTCTCTCTTGACAATTAACCGTAGCAGTCTCTCTCTCTCTCTCTCTCTCTCTCTCTCTCTCTCTCTCTCTCTCTCTCTCTCTCTCTCTCTTTCGATCATATAATAAATTAAACGAAAAATTTGATCTTTCGTTCGCTCTTACAATAACTAAATAAACTGCTCTTACGATAAGTAGATATCAGGGCCCTAATTTTAATTCAAATCTAAATTGATCCGACTAGGTAGTCTCGAAATCAGATGGATTTCTGAGCGAGAAGATGAACCTGATTCCTATTATATCTTTCTAATTTGTGAGTTAAATCAACTATTATTCCGATTAGAAATGTCAAAGTTTTCAATCAGTTGTGAATGGCAATTATGCGCCTCGACTCGGAAAAGACGCAGTTTCCGATCGGGAGAGGCATTCAAAATCAAGCTGCAGCAGGCTTAATATGTATCTTTTCTTGGAACTGTCAATTTTCTCTCGAAAGTGACGTCATTACGAATTATCTCTAACCATCTCTAAAGGCACGAACAATCCATTAAATAGTCACTGGTAATCATAGCTACTCAATACGCCATTTACGGTCAAACGTCTCTGGTAGCTATAGCTACCCGTAAATTACAGTACCCGATTGGTGAACTGTTTTATGACACGTTCAAAAATTGAGTTGAATTGTGCCACTATCATTCTCAATGTGCGATGTCTCGCGGCTGCAGTGAAACATACGTGCCACTACAGCGCTTCTATAAACATCGTCAGAATGACTCGATACAGCTTCATTAGCAAATAACGAAAATCTGTTTTCATAAAAATGGATCAAAAAGGTAAACAAAACCTTTTCTTTTGTTAGTGCTCCGTGTAGAAGCGCAGATTTGCATTTAAAGGTCAAATCCAGTCCTATTAGTGTTCTATTCACTTTATCATTTAGACATAAAAGTAGGTAACAATCCAAAATTAGTTTCGATGTTAGACTGTCGCACATCGAGTATATAACCAGAAATAGAGACGAGATGTGTGCGCTCCGATTGGGTAGCCCGAATTCGAAACAATTGACGGGTGTCGTCAATTGTTTCACTTCAAGTCATCCAGTTTAACTTGAGCTTTGCTATAATGGACGAAAATTGCAAAATTACATATAATTTTTTTTTTTTTTTAATAATAACGCACACACTTGACATAGCCCCGCACTAGGGAAACCCTGTGTCGCGGGTGCCATGGACACACACATACATAACCACAAATTACACCCAAACTCACGAGAGAAATACATGTAGGCCATACAAATATTTCTCCCGGCCCGGGAATCGAACCTGGGACCTCTGCGTGGCAGTCAGGCATGGTAACCATTCGGCCACGGAGGCAGTTTAATTACCGATGAAATTTGATTCCGTTTGTTTTGTAATTAGATATTTTGCTGCTTTTCGCCACACCACCGAATGGAACAGCATGCCATTGTTAGAGATATTTTCTTTATTACAACTACTGAATAATAATAAATATATAATAGAATAATAATAATAAATACTGAATATATTTTGGAATATACAGAAACGTACACACAGGTCAGTTGTTGGCGCTGTAATATGTCAGTACAAACGAGATTTGATATTTATAAGTGATGTATCACCGGTGAGTTACCAGGAATGTACGGCCCTTATTTCGTCTCCATTTCTGGTTATATACTCGATGCTGTCGCCTAAATCCATTGACGTCCATTATGTAGGTAACATGTTTCATGTTCGTTGGCACCACAGAAGAAAAAAACAATCACAACTACAGTTGCCAAAACTCACTCATTTATAATTTGAAACGCTCTTAAATCTTGATGATGACTGGTCGTAGGTTCTAATTTAAAAAGAAGTAACAAATACTGGACTGTTAACATAATTTTAACTTTACACTGTTGTTTAAAGTTCAATACCTATATAACAAGTTACGACGTTTTGATTTCATATTGAAATTTCAATCAATGTGCTGCCGATTAGCGATCAATTCGAGATGTTTACTCAGTTCTCCAAAAAAGAGGCGTTCATGTTACGTTTCTTGTAACAAAAAAATTATTATGTTTAAAAGAATATTGTAAATTTATTATAATTAATTAAAATAAGAGTTAACGTTGATATAAAACACCACCATGGATATAAGTGCGACTACTATTTTTGCACACATAAATAGCAAAATATGTCATTTTGCGATTTCAAATATTTTTCGATTTTCGAGGTTTTGCGCGAGATAATCGATGCGATCTTATGGTCGTCAGTGCAAAGTGAAAATGGCAGACTAAGCTCAAGTATGTGGAACTCCACATACTGTTGGCACACGTGCCGCGCTCACTTACCACACTCTACTCTACTGTATTTATTTTTCTATGATAAGCACAAACGCGCTACTGCAGCGCTTCTACAGCGTTTAATTAGAAGATGTTTTTAGTAACTCGTAAATATTTTACTCTAAATGTAAATAAAAAATATAACAAAAAATTGTAATTTCAAACATACTCTAGTCTAGCCTCGAGCAACCAGTTAAGCTTATTAGCCAATGCAGCTTTGGAATTCACTGATACGAAATCGAAAAATTAAATTAGTTCCATCATCTTTTTCAGTATGGTTTGCAATTCACCCAGGATATTGCATCTTCATCCCCAAAGCCATAGAATGGAAACGTGAGTACCACCAACCCAAAGACTGAGTTATTTTAGTCTAAATAATAATGGCCCTGTGAAGACATAAGTTCGAGCTTGCGGTAATTATAATGTTACGTTATAATTATTAATATAGAGATCGAACATTAAGAAAAATTTGTTCAATCCGGCTGGATTCGACTGAGCTACGGAAGGAACTAGAAGACTTTACGAATTATTCTGTGCTTATTGCAGATCTTTGTTCGCTGAATCCAACCGGATCGAAGGACTCTTTCATAGTGTTCGATCTTTGTGTTAATAATTATAGCGATAATTAGTTATTTATTTCACTACATAACGAGAATAGAACCTAATTTACCAGCTTATCTAAGACCATGTATTGAGAACTGTGGGACCAATATAAAATGTGGTCAAGACCAAATTAAGGCGTGACGACCAACCGCAGTGACCAGCCGCAACTACGTCAGCAGCACTTTGTCATTATTGTTTATTATTTTTATTTGTCCTCTATTACATGTTATAGTGTAGTCGTCTACAGGAACCGTTGCCTTTGATTCGTGAAGGGATTTGTAAATGTTTTTTGTAGAAGAAACAAGATTTAAATATCGGATTTCGTTATTTTGACTCCATTCCGTGTAGATAACTCAAACTCAAATAAACTTCATTAAACAGATAAGCAATATAACTTAAAATCGTCATATTAATTGACCTACATATTGATTAAACTCTACTGCTCATTCGTAAGGCAGAATCCCATGAGAAGAATGAGCAAGACAATCTAGGAGTTGTTCTTTGTTAATATACATATGTACACATTTATCATTAAAATATTAATTTCAAATATCATTATATCGAGACAAATCTGCAAGTGCTAAATGGGTCACTACCATGGATTTTTATCATCCAAGCACTTACGCAGACGCTGTAGGTAATATGTAATAACCATAAGTGTAAAGTTTTAAAATTCCTAAATGACAAATTTTGAATATCTACTGGAATCTTATCATAAAAGCGGTAAAAAGAGGATCGATGTGGCGATTTTTGGGGGATGCCTATGTCCAGTATTGGGTGTCTTTCGGCTGAAACATCTAGTATATAACCAGAAAAAGAAACGAAATGTCATTTAATTTGTTTGAAAACTATTCTGCCAAATCATTACGATGACAACCAGCCCGAATTTGAAATAAAAATGACGGGTGTCGTCAATTGTTTCACTCCAAATCAACCAGTTTAACTTGAGCTTTACAATAATACATGTTAAATATTTAATTACCGATGAAATGTGATTCCGTTTGTTTTGTAATTAGATGTTTTGCTGTTTATCCTACACCACCGAATGGAGCAACCCCTTATAGTTAGAGATATTCTCTTTATTACAATAAATACACAATATTTTTGGAATGTACGGAGACGTATACACAGGTCAGTTGTTGGCGCTGTTCTTTTCAGCGATCTAATTTGTGATTTCAGTGCAAACGGGAGTTGATATTTAAAAGTGATAGAAGGCCCATTTGCCTGATGAGTTGCCAGGGATGGATGGAGGGACTGAAATAAACGTACACACGTGCACACACTCATATGATAAGGAAGATAATGAATTGACAGCTATTATTTAAATTTAGCTATCTAAATAAAAAAAATAATAATAATTTAGCTATCTAATAATCATGTCTGCTTAGTCGACGCGCGCCTATGGCACAATTAGTTGTGGCATGTTGTCAAGTTATCTTGCAAGGCTGCTACATAATGCCACTAATACTGTCTATGTCTGTATATTTTTTTATTTATTCGTTTAAATCAAGCAACTATGACCCATATAATGTATATCTTAAACACTAAGATACATGTAATATAATATAAAAAATTAAACGAACACACGAACGATACGATTTGCACTTCGTGTGCGCAGTATAGTGTCTGGCAACACACCTCGGAATCGCCGGTTTACATTCTTCCCCCTTATCCTTCGGCCAAAACCCCGGCGAAAACCTCAAGCGTGTGTACGCTATACCCTACACATGCATACACCGCTGTAGCCGCTTCAACTACCGACGGGAGTAACGAAGGCGGCTTCATAAAGGTAGGGAAGAGGAAAAGAAAGCCCTCCAGCCGTAACCTGTATGGCACAGCAAACACATATCGTGTAGATTACTTATTTAGTATATGTAAATAGTGCTTTATTATTGTATGTATGTTGGTCCTTAAAGTATAGGTATATTTGGGTCGTGTGGCTTGAATTAAATAAATAAAATAAAATAAAACAACTCCTCCTTCATAAATGTCGACAGATATCACAATTTTTTGGACTTTAATACATTACAGTTTATTATTTTCAGATTACCCTTACTTTGATGACTATTTCTTGGATCAGCATTACAGAGAACCTCTCGACGAACCCTTCGAAGCAATACCTATGCATTATCATGACAAGCCTGAAGTGCAATGGCATCCGTAGACAACAAAAACAATAATGAAAGATTGTTTGTAACGTCAGTAAAGAAACGACTCGTCTTGTTCGAGCACGACTACATGAACATATCCATTTAATTCCGCCCAACTTTTTTATTAAATGACTTTAGGAGTCTATTTTATATATCCACCAGTTAAATACTGAAAAAAATGGCAAAAAAGCCGTAAAAATAACAGCACCGAAACTTAAATTCCTCTTCTTCTTGTCGTATAAATGGCATACACTATAATGCTTGCCATCGTGGTAAATGAATTTGCCAATCGGCGTAATGCCGGGTTCACGAGACTGCCACTAGCGTTTTTCGCTTGCTTGCATGACTCGCTTCGCTCGTACGCAAAGATCTGTCGCCTACGCGCAAGTAGGACTGTTCATGAGTCGCTCGCTTGAACCAGCCATTTGCTTTGCGTTGGTTTTCTCTACGTTGCGTGAGTTTGATATCTAGCAAGCTTGATATTTCCACGCAAGCAACAAGAAACGTTAGCGAAGGACAGCACCACTGTTCGAGAGTGTCGACAACCCAAACAAAGCAAGGCGCCGCGCATGCGCGCAAATCTCTCAGAACGCAAATCGTAATACTCGTGAACGCCTTTGCGCGGAAGGCAGATATCTACCGATATATACCGTGTACCCAGCCGATGCAAGTGAAAGACCCGTAAACCGAATGGCATAAGGTTGTCACCCAGGATGCGCCAGACGTAAGTACAAGATAGAAATGGCAAATATCGTCGAGGAGGCTCCTTTCGTTCATCCCAACGTAACTTAAATTAAAAATGAACCTATTCAAATTAGGAACATTAGTGCGTTTTTACGTCACATGAAGACTGAAAACCTAAATGAAAAGTGAAACTAAAATGAAGAGAAGAAATTAAGAATGGACTGTAAGGCTTCATGCCAAAGCCATTAAAAATCTACTAAAAAAACTTGTTTCACTTTTTTCCGACCGTCCATGTTTACTCTAACCACTAACCAACTGCGTCGCTTGTCTACATAGATTAAAAATATAAATAAATTAAAAATATATATTAATAAAAGCGTACAAAAAGTCTGACCTTTGAAATCTATTTTGTATTTTAATATCATTTTATATGAGATTTCAGTTCCTTGAAGCAAAATCAGTCCTGCTTGCCCTGTTGATGAGGGTAGAAGGGCGAAGATACTTGAGCAATATCGCCGGGCCGGTCACCAGATGTCGGATATGGATGATGAGGAGGCACACCCATCCATTGAGGATACCAATATAGACCCTGATGAACATAAAATCAACAAAAACTATTTAAAATAACATACTATCATTTATCCTTCGCTACATCATACACTAGTTTAAGTGACAGATCTTACGTCTTTTTATGGTAATTAAGATGCACATGCCTTGTCTCAAAAAGAGCAAGCTAACTACTGGGGTATAAGTATGATGCCCTGTGGAACACCATTCAGCCTGTACTTATGATTGTAGTTCTTTACTTAAATAAGTTGACTGTTATTTAAACAACGGTTTTGTGTGGAATTTTAAGTTACTATAGTGGAATTTTAAATTTAGCTTGATTAGAATGATATGTCGGCGTGCCTACTTTTTATTTAGGATATTTAGATTAAAAAAACTAAGTCTAAGTATAACATAACTTTCGACCCAAATGACGCTGGTAACACTGAGTCTAGTGTTAGGATGCCTTCAAATTAGACGCTTATAGACGCTCTGCACTGACACCACTGTGCAGTGTCACTACTATTTTTCGTACAATATTTAGAAGCGCAATCGCAGCGCCACTGTCGTGACATACGCGCGCCACTTTTACAGCCACAATTCGTGAACTAAAAATTACTAAAGCGATACAGACGCACGGCTACCGCGGCACTGCAGCACTTCTATAAGCGTTTACTTTATTTATATCAATTAACTAAGTTAAAACCAAATCAAGTTTCTAAAGACATCCAATTCTTCTATTCTAATCTACATTCCCCAGTGAAAAATATCAAAACAATTTTAGACCCAATCACCTTATTCTGCGTGCCTTGACAGCTGTATCGGTATTCGTTGACAGACAAAGAATCCAAATAGCTAATGCCAGCAATGGAACCATAGTTTGGTGGAAACATGAACCAGCAACCGTCCACGGTATCTAGGGACAATTAAAAATATATATATACTGATTATTATGAAAAGTAAGTACTTAGACCGCCGTGGACGCTTTAAAACGTCTTACATTAACTTGGTTGATACGACAGTGACGACTTAAAGCGTCATTGAAACCCTTTAATTTTTCAATTAAAAATTAATTATTAAATATTATCCTTGTATAATATTTATATATTAATTGTTGAAGGCCTACGACAGAGTGTCAAGGAAATAATTGTGGTCGACATTGCCCATGAATGGAGTGGACGGCAGTCTAGTTCAGGCACTGAAATCTCTCTATGAGGATCCCAGTGCCTGTATCAGAATAAATGGTACTTACACTGACTGGTTCGATATCGGGAAAGGTGTTAGACAGAGATGTGTAGCGTCGCCATGGCTGTTTGAAAGTTTTAAAAGAGAGTACGTGTGGGCTGAGAATGAATGTTTTACTCATTAAGTGCCTCCTATACGCCGATGACCAGGTGATATTAGCGTCGTCGGTGGAGTAGTTGCAGGAGATGGCAAATATTATGCATGGTGCTCTTAAAAGGAAAGGAATGAAAATTAATGTGGGAAAGACAAAAGTAATGGTTTTTGAAAGAGAGGAAGATATGACGAATAATTGCACGATATTGATCGAAGGAGAGAAAGTGGAACAAGTGAAAGAGTTTCTGTATTTGGGTGCTATGTTTACGTGTGATGGAAAATGTGAAAGAGACATTGAAAAAAGAGTGAACGCAGGGAATCAGGTGAATGGTGCCTTGCATACTTTCATGGGCAGCCAGAAAGTGTCTAAAAAGGCACGATTGACTGTGCATGGGGGGGCAGGTTCCTACACTTATGTATGGTAGTGAATGTTGGGTTTGGCAGAAGAAGCATGAAAGTATATTTAATGCAGTAGAAATTATAGTTTTGAGGATTATGGCTGGAGTGACTCGGACGGATAAATTACGGAACAGTGTGATAAGAGAGCGTTGCGGCGTGGAAGAAGGTATAGTGACAAAGATAGAGAAAAGGATGCTTAGATGGTTCGGTCATGTAGAGAGGATGAATGATAGAAGAGTGACGAAACAGACTTATATGGAGAGTGTGAGCGGGCAAGTTGGTATGGGCCGACTAAGGAGAACTTATCATGACCAAATTGAGGCCATCCTAACGAAGGGCCAGGTCAAGAGTACCCATAACCGACGAGCGTGTATGAAAGCATTGATGCGTGTTGATGAGGCGAAAGATGTGTGTCAGGACCGTAGCAAGTGGAAGACTGTTGTCTCTGCCCACCCCGATGGGAAAAAGGCGTGAAGTACATATGTATTATTTGTATATTCTGTTTAAGTAAGGAATCCATAAAGAATTCACTCAATATATGTTGGGAATTCATAACATGCCACATCACTATACATATAGACTTGCCGTCCAGGGAACGAAACTACAGTACCGGCACGCTCTGATGGCCGTTTTGACAGATTACAATAGTGAGGTCAAATCTCAATTCATTATCGAAAAAAATATAATCAAATACGAGTCGCATCTATAAGTTTTTAGATTTTTAAATAGTATTGCAATTGCTGATTAAAAAGTTTTAATAAAACGAAAATAAAAATGTTTACTTAATATACACAATATCGTCAATTCGAAACTGCTTTGTTTTACATTGAGCTTTGACGCGAGTTTGTCGGAGGTAGAAGCGATCCCATAAGTGACGATCGTATTAGATTTCATTTTTTTTAAATTTCGAACAACAAATACCGAGTTGTGTCGTAAAATTACACATTTCATAAATTTTACTGCACGTAACTGAATTGATACGAACCTTGATAAGCAGACAAACGTCAAAACGGCCATCATAGCGTGCCGGTACTATAATTTTTATCAGTGGCGGCCAAAAGGTTAAAAACTTTGCTATCCTCTTTCGCTGTATTCGTTGCCCCGTCCAACTCAAAGACAGTTGAAACGCAGATAGAAGTGCACGTCAAAACGAATCATAGGAGTCGTATTCCAGAAGTCTACTCAATGCTCAAGTCAGGACTTGAGTATGATTTAAAGCACTAGAAATCGTACTCAAGTCCTTGCCATTAGGGTCGCATTAGAGTAGCATTGAGTAGAGTTCTGGAATACGAGCCCAAACACAAGGTAGATGCTGTACACTTTTGAGGAGCTCCTTTTATCTGCCTGCCACTTCCATCATCAGGGCTTTTCCTTGGCCCTCTTCCACCCCCAACGATATTTATTATTCGGGGTCCTTGAATACATATTCTTTCTAAGTATGTTTCTTTTTTATTACTATTCTTCTTTCTTTACTCACTATGCATAACATATTTATTTATATGTATATGTTTTTTATTACTTAACTAGCATTATATTTTTGTAAAAAAAAAGAAAAAATTGTCAATAAAAAAAATTAAATATTAAAATAAAACAAAATCCATGTTCTTAATTAGTCTAAATTGTATAAAGTCATTTGTAAAATTGTACAATTAATAATAATTCCATAAAATTGTAAAAAATAATAAAATAGTGTAAATCATTGTAAAAGAAAAAAATCAAATAAAATATTGCGTCAGAATTCAACTAATTTCTCTAATATATATACTTTTAAACTTTCGCGTTGCATTGTACTAACATTTGGAAACAGTAACAAACGCGTTTACATATGAATAGGTATTTTTCCCACATTGTCCCCTCCGCACTACGGAGGCTTTGTTGCCGCCTTATTGACCTGCGTTACTGTCCTCATAGTCGCTACACAGAAGTCGGCAAATTTCGGAGCTAAACGTTTCCCTGTCAGGAGGGCGCTCCATGTCGAGGTCGAGCGTTTCTCGTCGACCTCGAATTCGAACTTCAACCTCTTGGCACCGAATACGTCCTTTCGAATATGGGTCATTCGTTCAGGATATGTTCGAGCGTCCAACATCAGGTTATCTCTAAATAACCATGACACTTAATTTTCATTCATATTACACCTGTGCCAAGTATTATTAAAATCGGTTAACGGAAAGCGGGTGAAGTTCAATAAACCGGATTCATCCCCTAATTTTCCACCCTTGGAGGTAGAATATTTTCTTCAAATTTAAATGGGACCATTACTGAGGTACCCACTTCCCAACAAAAAAGAACCGTCGAAATCAGTTCACAAATCGAAGTAACCGCGTAACATACACACAAAAACATCAAATCATAAAAGAAGACAATAAATATGGGATATCATAACGGAATATGGTAACTCCATGCAAATGTCGCAGTGTGGTTTGTATATGTGCACGCCCGCCGCGTGCAGTGTACGGACGCACACATTCGCATAATTTCGCGATGGATTCGCGTTGCATACAGAGATGGGCAGTAGGTTAAGTACCAATCAACCCGCCCGGATTTTAATCTGTTTTTCACCCAAAGCTTTTAACGATTTTAACCCATTTCTGTCCAAAATCGTTATAATTCCATATTTATTACAAATTTCGATGTAAAAAATGTTTTTTGAAAAAGAGACAACTCACCACACCTTGCAATCCCATGGATTCTCATTACTAAGGAAGGAACGTTACGATTCGGTTGTTATGAACTTCGATTCAAGTGCATAC
This sequence comes from Hyposmocoma kahamanoa, assembly GCF_003589595.1. Taxonomy (NCBI): domain Eukaryota; kingdom Metazoa; phylum Arthropoda; class Insecta; order Lepidoptera; family Cosmopterigidae; genus Hyposmocoma; species Hyposmocoma kahamanoa. The sequence continues at coordinate 3,684,573 of NW_020653391.1, read as the reverse complement.
GATCTAACGAATTTTTGTATGGATTTATTTCAATGCGATTTTCAAGCGAATCTATTCAATAGAAAGGCAAATCGATCCTCTAGATCAGAAAGCAAGAAACAATTATTAATAAAATTCGATTTGTAACAAACATAAATAATAACAAATAAATATATAAATAGTTTTTGCCCTCGATTTGGGCGTTAGTGGGTTTTAAACCAATTTAAAGCCGACGTTAACAAAGAGCCGGATTAAAACCCGGGCGCTTGCCTATCTCTGGTTGCATAACGCTGGTCGTCGTAACGTCCTACGCTCCTTTCATTATTATGCGAATGTGGGCATCCGTAGCGTGGGCGTGCACACAGATACAAGTCGCGCTGCTATTTTTGTACGGAGTTAACCATATCTCATTATACTAACGTCATAAGCAAGCGCTACCTCTGTTCTTCTTCCTCAATTCTAGAAATGGCGGCCGCATGATACATTTTGGAAACAATCTTTAGTTTCGACAACTTACAAGTAGTGTTAATTTCGTCCGGTCGATTAGGCTCAGTAGAAATCGGGAATGGCTCTGTAGTCTGGTCAATATACGGTGGGACAGGCGCTAAACCATCACCTGGATCTCCTGGTATGATGAATGGACCTACAATATACAATGTATGTTTGTATTTTGCACTCATGATATAATAACACACTTAAGATTTAAATTCAACTCCAAGCCGTTTACATTAAGATCGAGTAAATGTCAAAAGTTTCCGATCGATCAGTTGTGGCTCGCAATTATCATCGCCTCGACTCGGAAAAGACGCAGTTTCCGATCGGGAGAGGCAATCAAAATCAAGCTGCAGTTAGAAGAAAAGTGACAAACTTATCATTTAAGTTTTTAGCGAATGAATCATAGCTAATGACTAAGGCAGTTTTAGTAGCAGTAGAGCCCCTTGTGAAAGAATTCGTCCAGGGAAGTACTGCCACCTTGCCGTTTTCTGCCGCCAAGCAGTAATGTCAGTATAACTGTGATCCGGTTTTGAAAGGGTAGTGGTGGAATTACAGGCACATGAGACTTGTCAACTTATGTCTCAAGGTGACAAGTACAGTGGCAGTGCTCCTCAGATCTTTGCAACTTAAGGCTTTGGAATGGCACTGTAACTGTTATGGACAGACGTATAGCTAGACTTAGTGAGTTAGACTTGTTCGTCCCGTCACTTGATATTATAAAAAAAAATTAAGAAACTTCTTGTTGAATGCATAAGAATGCGTAATGCTCTCGCTAAAAAGCACTTTTGACTTTTGATCACGTATGGTTTTACTATACAAAGGGCACAATTAAAACAATTTTACGTTTTAAAGGAAGGTGTTCATTTACTTCGGTGCTATCTGTGTAATACTTACCTCCATAAAAATTAGTGTTATTCCATTCACAGACGTGATGGTCGCAGACCAGAGGAGTGTATTTCTCTTTCGTGTAGTACGTGTGACCGTTTGGCAGGATCTAAATGAAGCTAATTAATTTTAGTAAAATGTTCTCGAATGCAGTGCAATTATACACGGCAGGTATACAAATACGATTGTATCGCTGTTTTATCCCGCGTGTAGAGATGGGCAGTGGGTTAAAACCTAATCAACCCGCCCGGGTTTTTACCAAAGCGCCGTATGTTAACCCATCTATCCCATCTGCCCAAAATCGTTGGCTAAAGCGGCGTTTAGTTTATATATTAGTTATTGCAAATTTCGATGTAAAAAATCTTTTTTAGACGAAAATGTCTACAATACCCACTTTGCAATCCTGTGAATTGCCACTGCCAAGGATGCACATTACAATTCGATTTTTATAAAGATCGCTTCAAGTGCATGCAAACTAACGATTTTTTGTATCGATTTATTTCAATGCGATTTTCAAGCGAATCGATTCAATAGAAAGACAAATTGATAAGAAAGACGTGATGAAACCTGCACGAAGAAGAAGGATCACTACCCTCGGAAAATGTGTGACGTCCCCTATCCGCATTGCATAAACCTTCACCTGAGAGGACACCCGTGCCCAGGAGTATAAATGAAATGGAATTGATAAACCGTTGCCAGAGTCGCGCCAATTGTTGTAAAGCCTACATTACATGTATATTCCATATTTTTTAAGTCTCATTTCTCTGAAAAAAATTGTTATATAGTGTGTTCCAATCCATTTTAAACAAAAGTAAACAAACCTGTTTGGTTCAAATTCTAATGCTATAACTCAATAAGGCGAATAAGTAACACTTTCAAGTATATTTCTTAAATCAAAAATTTCAATCGCAATCAAACGAGTATCTAAGTGTAATTTGAGGAGGATTTAAAATTAAGACTTCGGAAATTTTAAATATATGCTTTCATAGGTTTACGTATTTTCACTATTTTTATGTTAGGAAAACCTCTAGAGTATGACTCAATTAAACAAATCAATTCAGTCAATTAATTAATCGATATGTAGTTGGCATTACAATTGGCCATCTATAAATCGTCTCTGATCCGGTCAGTGACTTGTTTAATTTAATTTTTGTTTAAAATGGATTGAAACGAACATTGACTTACAATTATATGGACGTCGGGTCCGCGCTAAAAAGTGCCCGAACTTGTAAGGCGTTAAAATGGTATGCAGAGCGTCAAACTCCGCTTTAATCTTCATTTGTTCGACTGACAGCGCGATACTGCGATGACATTACAATTTAAATTCAACGTTTTAGCTTTTTCATATTCCTTTACATGTCACTACGTTTAAATAGGTTGACTTGGGACATTTTTTTCGTGGTTTTTGTATTAGACCCGTCGTCAATTTATTTGTAAGTCAATAGAAACGAAGTATAGATTTCACAATTCTATAACTGTTTAAATGCTTACCAACAAATAATCGTAATGCCTAAAACGTAGCCCTTGTATGTTAAAATCTAGGATGAACGATCCGGAAGTGATAATGCAGGAGACGGCCGTCAGCGGGGGTAGCTTGTACATAATTGTACCACATTTGACTATCGCTTTTGGCAGTGTTGAAATGTCTCTTACATGTTGGAGGTTCTTTTTGAATGGAAATCTGAAAAGAAAGAGTTTCCTTAATTCATTAAACTCTAGAATAAATTGGTAACCAAAATAAAATATAGAGATATGGAAAATGAAACTATTGTTCCGAATTTAAATCGGGTATATTTGTTTTTTCGTTTCGACTGTGACCATGGAACCTGTAAAGAATCACGACGATATACGACACATAGGACCATAACGAGTATTTTAACAAACAGGATAGCCTTTTTCCTACCCACTTTACGCATAGCCTTCGCATGATCGCCCTTTTTTCACGGAATTAGATAAGTAATAGAAAACTTACGGGGGAGTAACACGTGTCGAACTATGATACTGTGGCACTGGAGATATTGTAAATAGCATGTAGTTGTAAATACACGGAATTATCAAACGCACGGTAATATCCAAGTCTTTCTTACATATCGTTTATATTAGTTTAATTTTTTATATTGAATTTTAAAGGTAAACCTTTCTAAGTCCGTCTGGGAAGCTCTATACAACGCACCTGAATATACAAATTCCAAGATGGCATTCCAAACCATGTATGTAATTTTCCATATCAAATACAACATTCGGGTCTTCTTCAAGGAAATACCGTTTATCGTCAAGATAGTGAACGAAGCCTATGAAATGGAACGCTCTGCCTTTACAATATGGTGTGATACCACGACCCATGTTATAAATATCACTGTATAATTCCGATATGAATATGTAGACGTTCTTGCCGCAGTAGAATTCTGAAATGTTGTTTATTAATTAATATTTTGTTTGCAAATATTCTGACAATCGTTTCTTACAATATGTACACAAGTAGCAGAAGAGGGCCTTGTGAAAGAGTTCGTCCAGGGAAGTACTGCCACCTTATCTATTTCTGCCGCCAAGCAGTAATGTCACCATTACTGTGTTCCGGTTTTGAAGTGTAAGGGTGCTGGTGAAATTGCAGGCACAAGGGACTTGTCAACTTATGTCTCAGGGCGACGGGCAGTGGCAGTGCCCCTCAGATCTTTGCGATTTAAAGCTTTGAGGACACTGCAACTGTTATGGACAGGCGTATAGCATACCATCAGGCGCACGACTTGTTCGTCCCGTCACTTGATGTTATAAAAAAAACCAAAAACTCAGATATGCGAGTCCGTCAATAGGTCAAACCATTAGACTACCACGGCTTTTTTTGGTACCACGAGGAACGAGCCTCCCCTTACAAGACGTACCTATCTTACGCCGATTGGTCCTTTCACCACTATGACAAGCTTTACAGAGTGTGCCATCGATACGGTAAGAAGACCACCAGGTATCTAGGGGAATTTACGAAGCGATATACACTATATTAACAGTGTAATGAATATGGTTTGCCACAAACTTATCCACCTTTTTTAAAGTCAAAGTCAAATCATTTATTCCGTAGGTAAAACTTTCACAATTGAAAACGTCATTTTTTTTAAGCTACTGCTCGTTCACTACGCTGACCTCCCTGAGAAGAACGAGCAAGAAACTCTAGGGATTGCTCTTTTCAAATAAACTTAAATGCTGTGGAATACACTTTGAATCATAATTGTGTGGAACTAGACTCTTGTTGTCTTTCCATATTTCTTTATCTAAAACATACCTGCTCTTCAATTTTGTAATATGACTTTTCAATTAAAATACCTTTAATGTAAGTTTTAAACTTAGGAAATGATAATTTAAATATATTCTCCGGAATCTTATTGTAAAAATGTATACAGTTCCCCATAAAAGAATCGTTTACCTAATTTAAACGAAATCGTGGTACCATGAGTTTGGACTTAGTTCTAAGGTTAATAATAGGGGTTAAAGTATGAAATTGCCGATTTGTACTGAAAATCTAAATTGTTTATTTTTTAAATTTTTAACAAATTTATTTAATCAAAATAGTTGCCATTATTATCTATACATTGCTGCCATCTAATGGGAAGGTTATTAATGCCTTTGCGATAGAACTCCGACGATCTAGACTGCACAAACTGTGTGAAAGCATTTTGTACTGCCTCCTGGGAAGAAAACTTCTTGTCACGTAGATAATTGTCCAAATCACGAAAAAAATGGTAGTCCGTTGGAGCAAGGTCTGGTGAATACGGAGGATGACGAATGGTTTCTAACTGCAGTTCCTGAAGGGTCAAAATGGTTTCTCGTGCTGTGTGAGGTCTCGCGTTGTCGTGGAGCAATAATGGTGAAGATCGATTCATGAGTCGGGGCTGTTTTACTGCTAGTTTTGTCAACATGGTTCGGAGTTCGGCACAATAGACATCTGCCGTTATTGCTTGACCAGATCGGAGAAAACTATAGTGAATAACACCATGCTGAGACCACCAAACAGTTACCATTACCTTTTTATTGGTAAGTTTTGCTTTAGGACACTGTTGTGGCATTTGACCTGGGGTCAGCCATTGCATTTTTCTTTTCCGGTTATCATAAAGAATCCACTTTTCATCACATGTTACAATTCGATCCAATATTCCTTCATTTCTGTACCGGTTCAACAAGGCAACACAAGTTTCAACACGCGTTTCTTTCTGCAGATCAGTCAAATCATGAGGCACCCATTTTTCGTATTTTTTTATTTTATTGATTTGACGCAAGTGAGTCAATATTGTGGGTAAGGTAACGTTAAACCATGCCGCTAATTCCTGGGTAGTTTGACTAGGATCGGCTTCCACTATCTCTCTTAATTCATCGTTATTCACCTGTGTGGGCGGTCTTCCTCGTGCCTCGTTCTTTAAGTCGAAATTTCCATCACGAAAGCGTTTAAACCAAAATCGCACGGTGCGTTCATTAGTAGACCCCTCTCCAAACGCAGCATTGATATTGCGGGCTGTTTCTGCCGCGTTAGTTCCGCGTCGGAACTCGTATTCAAAAATCACTCGAATTTTCGCAGTATCCATCTTTCTTGTCTAAATTGAATAACAAAAACAATTGAAAGTCGATATTCAAATGTTTCAAATTTAAAAAAAAAAATCACAGAAACCATTTGAAAAAAGTTTCATTCGAAAACCTCAAACCATGAAGATTCTATGAAAATTCAAAGAACCTATTGCAATAAAACGGCAATTTCATACTTTAACCCCTAATATTATGGATATCTACTTTCTTAATGAAATTATGTATATTTTTACAGGCATACAAAATATTTGAGTAAATGTACTGTGATTCTGTGATTGAGTCATGATACCAGTCTCCTTAAACTTTTCTCTGAGAGAAACCCGAGAACTTAAACTGTACACAGACTTTTTTCCTTCTTCCCTTTAAACTTATTTGTGGTAGTTAAAATAAATTTTCACGATCATGGTGAACGACTATGGAGTGGAATTACCTGCCTGCAAACTTGTTCCTTAAACTATGTACTTGGGCCTTTTCAAAGCGAGAGTGCATAAGCCTATTAAGTTGTGCATAATCCATCGTCGACCTTATCGTCACTTTCCGTCAGGTGAGACATTTCAGGTGATATTATAGGAGGTGAAATGCGCACTTATTGTTTAATTAAAAAATGTATTTGTTTTCTTTCTTTCTAAATAATGTGTCAGAAAAATCGATTGCCTGGTCTCAAATAGGGAACTATACAATGAATACCGGTGCAACGGAATTCACTCTCTGGCATTACCAGGAACATACCATACCAGAACCAATTTAGAACAGGTCATTTCCCGAATTGGTCCTTTCGGGAATCATCTAATGCAGCGCCCATATTGCAGCCCGTTGGACCACCGAGGTCGTTAAGTCATGTAATTATTCTATCTTTACCGCAAAAATATATACTCCCGGACACATATTTCGAGCCACTTTGCATTGTCAGTATTAAATGTCCTTAGCTTAAATAATGTTTGATTGATCAATAACTAATTCAAGTTTGAAAGTGGTGTACTAAACGTCATTTGCAAAAGGTTTTGTTGAAAATTTGAATTTGCGAAATCGGGAAAAACTGTTTTTTCAATGATAATAAAACAAGTTACATCTAGCAATTGTAAAATAAAAATGCAAGATGGATTTATGTATCCGGGAGTGTATTTCAAGTACTATACCTTGACTCATGTAAAACTCTGAGGGTACGGCGCCTCCCGAAGGCGAATTGTAAGTAGCCACTCGCTCAGTTTTAATTGCATTATGATTGTCGTACATCGTTAGCATGTTGTCTATGACATCATCCAGGGCTATTAGAAGTACCTGATTGCATGTAAAAATATTTTTAGCTTGTGAAATGTTGGTGTTGACTTTTGGCATCTACATTCGTTCTTTAAATTATTTTTTAATGGTACCAAATGACGGGACGAACTGAAGAACACAACCACTTGTCAACTGAATTACCTTATGACTTATTTCAGTTAACAAGTCCTATGTGTGTAGGGATGCATAAATCCGGAATTCAAAAAGTAAATAATTAATATTTGGTGATTTTAACCACTCCATGTCACGCCTTGTATCAATATCGCTCATTTGGTGATACACTGACGCAATTGTACTTCTTGTAATGTTGCAGAAAATGGTTTGAATTGATTTTTTCATTTTATTTAAAATTTATGACGTGTAAAAAGAACTTCCTGTATTTTTTGAATATATGTAAATTTTAAATTACTACCGATTTTTCTTCAAACGTTTATTCCTTTTCGATGGCGGCAGCAAACATGCTATTCATATATTCAACATACTATATATTCATTGGGATTTTTTATTCCATTTTTATTTATTTTTTTACCACTGGCAACTACTGGAATATCTAAATTTCCATTTGTCGGCAGTGGCAACAACAGAACTTTTTATATTCTTATTTTGTCACCACCTGGTAAAATATGGGTTTTTTTTCCCCTTTGCCACCAGTAGAAATCACCACTGGCAACCACTGAGATTTTTTTAACCCGTTTTTCACCACCTGGTAACATATGGGATTTTTTCCGATTTGTCGCCAGTGGGAACAAAGTCTACCTGCACGGCGCGCGCACTTGCGCCCGCGCGCGCCTCGAAATCTGCTTGAAATGCTTTGCGAATTCGCCTCGCGCCGATTCGCAGTTTTGTGTTTCGACCCTAAGACCTTCATCTGAGCGGATACGTGCTACTCTATAGCTAAAATAGCACCTATATGACGACTTTGGACTTACCTTTAATTCCTTTATGTGCATGTGTATGAATCTTGCCAAATGGTCAGTCGCTATGTGAACATGCTCGTTTATTATGTACTAAAACATTTTCAATTAACCTCAGTATATTACAAAAAATAAGCAGATCCTTACGTGTGTACGTTTGCTTGTATATGTGTGCTTATAACAAATTTTATAAACAACCACACCAATGTCGACGCATTCCCATCTGATCTCCTAAAATCGATCCCCTGGGGAACCCATTTTATTTCAAATTATTTTCTATTCCCATCGGATCCCCAATGCAGTGGATCAAGAATAAATATTAATATTTTAATCCCACCTGATACCCTGGTACTTCCAAATTTATTTTTGGTGGGTATTGTGGTAAAGAAAATGTATAACATTATACGTGATAATCATAACATTAAACTAGATTTTAAATGTTGCTCAAGACTGATTTATGTTACTTGTGATTTGCAATACGCCAATATTAATGACCTGTCACAAAAACAAATTGATTGTCTGTGATAATTGTAACATTTGATTATAATTCCTCAATCATACATTTGATTTCAAAACTTCTTTTTCTCTTGACCGTACTTATCTAACAAATACAATGAGGGGATTCTTTGGGAGTTGCAAAATATAGAGGGGATCAGTTGCAATTTTAAATTGGCGGTGGATCAGTTTTGGCGATCGATGGTAATAAATTGCAACATCAAGCGTGTTACCTCTTGGTTAGGTTAGTCTTGGTTCTTACTTCTAACAGTAAATGAAGAGATGCATTGAGAAACCAAAAGTCTTAGAGTTAATACCTCGTGATTTCGATGTCATTTTTCAGGACGAAGATAAAAATGTGGTGTAAAATATACCTTATCCTCCTCATCTTCCACTTTTATTGTTAAGCAAAATCAACGTACCTAATTTACATTTATCAAAGAAAAATAATTTTTGTTGCCAATATCTCGAAAATGAGCAAAATGCAAACGCGTTAGTTATGACAATAAGGCAGTACAGTTGTAAGAATTAAGTTTGTAGTTAGCATTTAATTAGAGAATTGTATAATTTTAACTAATTCTACTATATATATGTATAGTAGAGCAAAAGATTTATAATAATTATTAACACAAAGATCGACTACTTAGAAAAAATTCCTTCGATCCGGCCAGATTCGAACCGTTCAACGTCTTCTAGCAAACCGTGTCAGACGCTATGCCAACTACGCCACGGAACCAACCAGCGGACGTCACGAATTTTTCTATGTGCTTGCTTGTCGGATCTTTTTGTATCTGGTTTTTAACGACTTTTTAGCAGTAGTGCCATCTATGAGAAACCTATGAAAGTATTTCGTCACGCAGTTACGCACCTTTACACAGCTACTAGCCCTGGCTAGAGATATCGCTTTTCACTCTAAGTTTTTTATTGAATGTCAGGATGTTTCACTATCATGATATTCAATTACTTTTTTGTGAAATTACTCCTTTTTTTGTTTTTTTAATGGAATATCATGGTGGTACAACATCCTGACATTCAATAACACCATTGACCTACCAACAAAATAACACACATAAAAAGATTTATAAATTGTGCTTCAACAAAAATCAGTATAAAATCAAAATTATGTGAAAATGCGTAACTGAAGTTTCGCTCTGTCGTACGTTATATCATGAACCAATATAAGAGGCTGCTAATCTCCATTACAAATCGTAACTCTGAAAAAGGTAAAAATTCCGTCAGTTATTTAGTTGGCGCTGGTCGAAAGCTTAGAAGTATTTTCTAATATGTAAATGGCAGTAGATATTAATTAATTCCTCTTTAATATGAAATATAATTAGTCAGTTTTTCTTCCTTCTTATTAGAATATTCAAATATTGACCATGAGTTAAAATTATTTTCTGAACTTCGACAAATTTTTCGTGTCATAGATGGCATTGTGTGCTACAAACTAAATTAAAATTAACGCTTGCTAGTATGGATAGATGGCGCTAATCCTAAACAAAATAAAAGATAGGCAGTGTCTAAAAATATAGTAAACTTAGTAAGTAAAAAGTAAATTCTTTATTTCCTCCACAAATTCGTAACTATTTAAATGAAATAATAGTAGTGTATATAGGAAATTTTGTAGAGGCTGGAGCCTAAACTAGGATTCCCTATGTTTTAGGTCACCAGACCTCCACCTCCCGAATTTCTGATCAATAAATGGAAACAAATTATATAAATAAAAAGAAAAGAGAAAAGAAAAATATAAAAAAATTATGTGAGAGTGCGTGTGATGCGTGAGTGCGTGAGATGTATGAGTGAGTGCATGTGATGTGTGTGTAAGCGCGTGTGATGTGTGTGTGAGTGTGTGCAATGTGCGTGTGTGCATTGGATGAGTGTGGGCTAGTGTACGTGTGAGTGTGTATATTTTTACGTGAGTGTGCGACCTGTGTAAGTTTAGACGATGAACTTTACGAGCGAGTGAGCGTGTTTAGATGTATGAGAAAAAGTATGAGAGGTCAAATTGTGAGTGCTACACTAAAACGTATGAAACTACGGATTAGATATTTAACGACCATCATAAAAATATCAGTGAAAACAAAACTACAGAGTACACTGAATTATTTTAGTATTTGGTTGCTAGCTTCTAGATTTTAGTTCTACCTAAAGTTCATCTAAGGAATTACCTGATCAGGTGCACGCTTTATTTTCATCATTTCAATCTGGTAATGAGCCAAATGATCCAGCTTATCCGTGGGGTCGTGGCCGTATATTTCAAAGGCGTCGATTATCATTGCCAAAGTTATGTTGTCATTCGATTCTTGGCAACATGGGTGGTTCTTTATGTTATATGTGCTCTGAAAACATGGCTCGAAATTACCTCATCAGTCGATTCTGTACTACTGCTTGCAAGACTTGCATTTAAATTACTACTTATAACTGTATTTTATAATTGGTAATACAAAATTCTGACCGCAATGTATATTGTAATTGATGTTTGTTTAAAATTTTTCGTGGTGTTCGATTAGTTGTAATGATAGTAATATGTATTTTAAATAAATGAAGTAAACATAACGTTTCTTTTGTATTTTAAGTCAAAATAACTTATTTTATATTTTTGAAATACCCCATGAAAGCAATTTGTATTTCGTACTGCAAATAAAGATATAGCCCGCATTTTTCCCAGTACTGGGTATAAGGTTTACGTGTATTAAAGCACAATATGCCATTACGAACGACGAACTCTTTCTGCTACATAAACATCAGACTATATTTCAAGTAAGACTATTAGGGGACAGGTGAAGTATCTTATTAATTATTAGTAGTACATTCGGCGCATACCTACCGAGGACTCAAGACGCGGATTATCTGTTTTTAATTTATTTCAGATAGCTTAGGTCCATAACTTGTTATAACATACTTATAGTTACATCTATAAAAATTCTAAAATACTTTTTTTTATAAATAAATAAGTATTAAACAACATCACATACGTTGCTCTGATCCCAAAGTAAGTGCTAAAGCGCTTTATGGAAATCGGAAACAACGACGGTACAACAAACATCCAGAGACGATATAGAAAAGTTAGTTTCTACACTGACCCGGCCGGGGATCGAACTCGGGAACTCAGAAACCGGCACCATGAAAACCAATATGCAAGCCACTCGACCACGGCGGCCGTCTCAATTCAATCACCGCTTCGCGATGACATTTGAAATCGCACAGCAGTGATTCATAGACGGACACTTAAGCCTTTTGGAGATCATTTTCAGGATACTATTAGAGATGCTCCTCACACGGCGCACTAGTGAAGCACATCTTTTACGCATTGTTGCGTAAAAACATTCAACGGTCGTGTATTCCCGAAGCACTGCAGTATCGAAGGAGACCCAATAACAATAATTATAATAATAACGCACACACTCATAGCCCTATATAACTGTTACTTTACAATCAAACGAATATTAAACGCACTAAAGTAAGCAATTTAATTGACGCTAGAACATAAATTCTCGAAGTTAGTACTGCCGGTCTTTTCAAAGTTTTTTAACTGTGTCAGAGCCTAGCTCACATATGTAGGCTACACTCTAGCTCACACCTACTCCAGTACTCCTCGTGAAGATCGTGTTCAAGACAACTCTCTGTAAGTGTGTCTGGTACTCTTATGCACCAATTTTTTTATTACAGCCGTATTATTACTCCTCTTTATTATCCTCTAATATCAAATTCTTTCTAGCGTTAGTCCACTCGCCTTTGTGTGTCTTATGAAAATTTATTAAAATTAACAATTTAATAATAATAACGCACACTCTCAACAAAGCCCTGCATTAGGGAAACCCTGTATCGCGGGTGCCATGGACATACACGTAGACAACCACAAATTATACCCAAACTCACGAGAGAAATAGATGTTCGGCCACGGAGGCCGTAGCCTACAATACCCTAAAAGCATTGTTGTACTGTACTGGAAGGGCGTTGTGAGCCACACTAGTGTTCCTAGCCCTCAGGCTACACGTGCAGAAAGTGGTACAATGGGCTCTGACAAGTGTGAGTTCTACCTCATTCGAACTTCGCTAATAAACATTAACCTTAGGTACACCGTCCATTATTTTCAGACATGTTCAGTTTTAATCAAATGTTCATCATTAATACATTGTGATAAGGTTGCGTTCGGCTCTCCAACAGCGCCGCCTAGACATGTAAACTATAGTTTAGGGTACGATGGAATTGGCATATACATTGTATAAAAGTTCCTAAATAAAGACGAAAAGAAAAGGTTGTGTTCACATGACCCCTCAAATAAGGACTTTCGATAATTACCACGTAATTTATATTTATAATAAATCCGTTGAAAAATTAAAATTATTATAAAATTCTTACCGCATACGTGGCCATTGAAATAAAAAAAATAACTTGCACGCCATTTTCAAAGACTGACATCCCTGAAGACTAGCTAACTGGAAACGCCTTTCTAAACTAGCATTTTTTTTAATTGAAGAGTGCGACTTGTTAAAAATAATTGCACCTTTTTTTAAAGCACCGATAAAAAACAAACCCTAGTTAATAAAAAATGCGTAGAATTGGAAGAAAATATATTTGTTTGTGTTTAATTTTTATTTTTGTGTTCGTACTCATTTATTTCTATAATTATTTAGGTAAGTTTTTAATGTTTACCATTGCCTTAGGGTGAGGCCAGACGAGCGTAATTTGGTGAGTTGTGAGTCGCGTTTTTTAAATCGCGTAGTTTACGTTCGACTGAAATACGGTTGGGCCATCAGATGAATATATTTTATTCAGTTGATTTTAAGCGTTTGTACGGGGTGTTTGTGTCATATAGTGTAATGGAGCAAGAAACGTAACCACTTCCCTCACCTCTTCGTCAACTACCGTACAACCGAAATTCAATTGTAATCACGCGCGTGAGTCGGAAGATAAACTCATTTTGCATCCTCGTGTGGCACAAACCGGACTTTTATACGAAACCGATTGCAACGTAAAATACGCAACTTAAATAAAACAACTCACAACTCACTATTCGTTCGTCGGGCCTCATCCTTATAGAAATAATAACCCAATAATCCACTGTCGATCACAAATGTCGCCTAAAAAGGATTTTGAATTCTTGAATGAAGTCATGAATTTCCTTTCCTCAAAGAAAAAATATTGCTTCCAAAATAATAATGTGACAACCCTACACTCCAAGTGGTGAAGTTACAGGCCCATTGACAAGAGTCAACTTATGTCTCAGAGTGACGGGCGCAGTGGTTTTGCTCCCAGATCTTTGCGTTTTAAAGCTCTGAGTGGCACTGCAACTGTTATGGACAGGCGTGTCGCTTACCACAAAGTCCACGACTTGTATTTAAAAAAAGCGACTTATAGGCAGCGGGAGTTGGTTAAATGTTTCATTATAATTGACATTATATACTTTTAAACTTTCGCGTTGCATTGTACCATCGAGTATATAACCAGAAATAGAGACAGAATGTTATTTATTTGTTTGAAAACTATATATATATACTCAAACACACACACGCACACGCACACACGCACACACACACACACACACACACACACACACACACACACACACACAC